>NW_009189351.1:0-26971 GCF_000690835.1 Fulmarus glacialis | reverse complement strand
CCCCGCAATGTTCATCAATTAAAAAAATTACATTATCAAGTTTTAGGACAAAAATGTTTAATGTGATTAATTATAACTGATTTGACAGTTTTATCACAGTAGTGACCACTTTGAATGTATTAGTAACATTTCTATCTTTTTTTCCTTTATTGCACCTTGAAAGATTCAATTCTTTGCCTCCATCTGACTTCCCTTTCCAATTTAGTCTTAC
Organism: Fulmarus glacialis; assembly: GCF_000690835.1. Lineage (NCBI taxonomy): Eukaryota > Metazoa > Chordata > Aves > Procellariiformes > Procellariidae > Fulmarus > Fulmarus glacialis. Next base: position 26,760 of record NW_009189351.1, on the reverse strand, counting down.
CAGCTGCAAATATAAAATGTATATTCTAACTACATTTTTTTACTGCTACTACACCTGAAAAGGCAAGAATTAACTGGATCTGTTATAAATGACAGTGCAGATATATAATTTGTCATTCTAGAAGGAGAAGTATCTTACAGTTCATCCCAGGTGAATACCATAGATCAGTGTAAATATTTATCCTTACAGTAGAGAGCAGAAACCTATCTCATTCTTCTGTTTCTCCAATTAATTGTAAGCATGCCAAGAAATAGGATTTATCTAGATAAGGAAAGATATCTGGCAAAATATGATTTGTGAGGACTTCATTTTCACCAAAACAAATAAAAACCATGACCCACCTCCGCCACTAACCAAAACAAAAGCAACAACAAAAAACCCCAAAATAACGACAAAAATATAAATAAATAAAACAAAATTAAAAAAAAAAAAAACTGATAGCAAAGAGATAAAGGAAATTTATTTTTGCTTCGTATTCATTTAAACATGCTCTTGTGGAACCCAAAATAGCATTTTTAGAGAAGACCAAATAAATGGCATGTTTTAGTGTTAGCACTGACAAGAAGGTGTGCAGCTGCAACCAAGCTGTATCTCTGCTTTTTGGAACCAGCTGTTTTCAAGAGTATGCATTAAATTCTCTTTCTATATTTGTAGGTAGTGTATGAAAGTAGGTGCTCATTGGTGTTCTGGCACATGACTTTCACTACATACTTACTTTTATAAAGGATGTTGCCAAATAGTTTTCTGTTTTTTAGAAGTTCCTGGCGTCTTTTGTTTCTGCCCCCCACCCCCCTCCTCGCCCCCAGTTTTTGTTAATTTTAACCCATATATGAAGTAGAAAGATCCAGATTGAGCATACAAGAGTTCTGTACAAGAAATTTCTTTTAACTGCATGGATTCCCATTTCTCTGCTTGATATTATTTTATCCTAACTACAGATTGAGTACAAAATGTGCTTTAATGAGAAGCAAACAGAAATGAGCTAATTAAAGAAACAGTGTATCTCCAGATGGAATAGAATCATAAAATCATAGAATCATAGAATAATTTAGGTTGGAAAAGACCCTTAAGATCATTGAGTCCAACTGTTAACCTAACACTACCAAGTCCACCACTAAACCATGTCCCCAAGCCAACAATCCACACAAGAACAAGAGTACATAGAAACATAGAACCGTAGAATTGTTTGGGTTGGAAGGGACCTTTAAAGATCATCTAGTCCAACCCACCTGCCACATACAGGAACATCTTTCACTAAATCAGGTTGCTCAAAGCCCTGTCCAACCTAACCTTGAACACTTCCAATAGTGGGTCATCCACAACTTCTCTGGGCAACCTGTTCCAGTGTCTCACCACCCTCATCATAAAAAAATTTTCCCTTATGTTCAATCTAAAGCTATCCTCTTTCAGCTTAAAACTGTTTCCTCTTGTTCTACCACTACAGACCTTGATAAAAAGCCTTTCTCCATCTTTCTTATAAGCCCCCTTTTTATGTTGAAAGGCTGCAATAATGTCTCCCCGGAACCTTTTCTTCACCAGGCTGAACAACTCCATTCTCTCAGCTTTTCTTCATAGGAGAGGTATTTATTTATCAAGAAATCCCCATTTATCAGGAAATCCCCATTTATCAAGAAATTCCTTTTCTTTATCCCAGTCAGGCTAGCAAGTATTTTTTTCCTGTTAGCAAGAAATTAATTCCAGAATCAGAGATGTTACAGAACAGTCAAAGGCCTAGAGGGGAAGGAGGGAGTTATCTGCTCCAGTAGTACTAGGTTGTCTCTCTCTTAAGGTTAAGTCTGGTCAAATAAAAAATTTAGCAATATTATGTAGTCTTCTGATTTTGATCCTTTATGTCTGTGTCTGTTGATTAGGAATTAATTTTCTCTGAATCACACTGAACTGTGTCTCATTGCATTGATTTTCTAGTTCCCAAAGAGAGAACAAAACTTCAGTGATGTTATTAAAATGGACCTCAAAAAGAAGCAGTGATATGGAAAACTTTCATGATATATGATCAGAGTTATAAGATTTTCTATGGAGTAGGTGGCAGGTGGCAGCCCCAAACTTACCATTATCATGAGTGTATCCACAAAAGACTGTAAAGTTGTAAAAGTAGAATATGCTTCCTTTGGTACTTTCAAGCACACTATATGTTAGAGGGAGACAAATATACAGTAGCTAAAGATTTCTGCACTTTGTTCATTAAAAAGAAAACACTCCATCTATCATTTCAAATTTCGGAGACTGTCTTGTCGTTTTAATGATGTTTATAGCTAGGTGGATGTATGAAACAGGTATTCTGTAGGATTCTAATCATTATGAAAGAATATATATATCTACTTTTTAGTTTTGATTACTTGAACTTCTGGTAACAGTCTTCTGGTAACTGAGCTAGATAACTCTCAGAAGTAGACTGACTATATTTCATGCCTATATAATCCCTTCCTAAACTAATACAAGTAATGGTATTTCGATGCACGGTTAATAATACCAGCATCTTTGTTCTAGAGCCATCAGAGAACTTCACAAATATTTGTAAGTCCTCACTGTGCATATTAAATAAATGACCTATGGAGAAATAGTTGAATGGAATACTAAAAAGAAGTAATTTTGTGAGAATGGCAGTTTTTTAAAGTACAAATCTACAAAAATTTAGGATAAAATTTGGGGAAATACTTTCTGAATCTAAGTGAGAACTTAGATTTACTAATATTTACTTACTTCCCAAGCTCCTAGTCCTGAAACAATCAAGACAAAGAATATCAGATGAAAACTTCAAAAAATGGAAAGAGGGAATCAAAAATGCAAAGGAACAGTAATGAAAGAATTCAAGAACTTCCATAAAACTCTAGTCCTCAATATGTATATTATATCTATTAAAAACATTTCTTCTATTCCTAGTGTAATTAGCAGTCAGTCCACATGTAACTAAGTATATTCATAGTCTTATTAACTGACAAGGATTACATGTTTAAAGAAAGAAAAAAAATTAATCTCTTTTATGTCTGGGCTTCTGTTATAGAGGGGCACCTTGGTTTTTATGAACTCCTTATCCACAAGAACAGAATTATGCAACAATCTTCAGAGAGAAATTCTTCAGCTTGAGATGACTGAAGGGTGACATCAGGTGTAGAGTGAAAGTCTGAAGAGTCACAGAGGTGAACAGAAAATTATTAAAAAGTTATCAGGTAACATATTTAAAAATAATGAAATGAAGCACCTTTTTTATACCATATATATAAAGAAACTGTAGAATTCACAGCCATGGGATATTATGGAGTCCAAAGATATGAACAAGTCAAAAAAGACGTTAGATAAAATCACAAGGGATAGAATTAGTGATTGTTCTTAAATGCAAAGAGCTGAATTCAGGCCCTTGTTTAGAAATATTCAAATTGATTAATAGAAACTGAAAGAGTATATATGGAAGACTAACTTTTTTTACCTGCATATTTAATATATATTTTACCTGCATATTTAATATATATTTTCTCTGACTTTCTGCCATAAAAAAGGGAAGGCTACTGGGCTAGACGAATACTTGGTCTGATGCAGTATGTCAGTCTCACATGTTTGTTTCCTGCAAAACATGGAGACAGGTTTACTATTCACCAATATTTATGTTCTTTATGTCCTGTGTTCTCGGAGCTTTGATTTTTTTTATTTCTCTTTCATTATATTCACAAAATTCCCCTACTACAGAAGAAATTGAGAGTTTCATTGTCCTAACTTTGCTCCATAATCTTCCTGTGAAAGACTGGTCTTTTAGAAGAGTTTTAGGAAAGTGAAGAGTCTTATATCATGTGACACAGGGTAAACCATTAAAAAATTATGTGTTTTACATTTCCCCTGTATTGTAACTCAGAAGTTAAACTTTTGCAGATGAGAGGGAACTATCACTTTTTATAACAATGGCAAAATGTCCACCAGATAAAAATATGATAATTTTTCTCAGAGAATATTTTTCTGATCATAGCAAAAAACTCTTAATCTTCACCAAGTATCAATGCAATTCAAATTTCTGAACTACTAAAAAAAAAAAGTTTCTCCATGAAGTAAAAAAGTTTGCCTTCAGACCTTCAAAACTACAGAACTGCACATAGAGTAATACAGATTTTTTTTTTTTTTTTTTAAATCCTTTTCTTAGTCAATTTATCACCCTGCTTGGAATCTACTTATTACAAGGTATTTACAGCCCCAAGAGACAGTTGTCCTGCTATTTTTGCCTCTCCTATTCTGGGACAGGTGGCAACTTTTCAGAATTCCCCAAAAACTAGGTGACTCTTCAGAGCTACTGTGAAATAAGATAAAGTGTAATAACCATCTAAAACTAGTTTGGTTGGAAAAATAGTTGCTGTTTATGAACTAAGGAGAAAGGAACCAACAGGTTGGTCCTGTGCCAAGTAGCTTTATATCCTCAGGGAAAAAAAAACATTCCAGAGGAGGATTGATCCATTGCCTTTCTGAATCTTTTGCAGATCCAACACATTCTGAACATCTGTGATCCAACACATTCTGAACATTCTGAAACTCAATAAAAATCACTACCTGTTCTTATGAACTTTTGTTAATGTAGATTTCACAGAATTTTCCTACCGTTCTGTTTACTGTAGGAAATTTACTGTTTAATTTCTTCTTAAGAAGATCACTCTTTTCTTTACTTTATAATTTAGCAGTGTGGTGGAAAATACAGATGTTCCTACACAATTCATAGGTAATGGTTGTTTGTTGTTAAAAATCCACTGAATCATATGATAAACTCTTCTTTGCTGATGATGGCATTCACATGATTTGTGTTTATGTGAACAATTTTAACTTTCACAGCTTATAGTTATGAAAGACACTATTCATTTAAAAAAAAAAAGTACATAATTGAAGATAATGTCTCATGCTTGCAAAATGTTTTGATAAAGGACTATTTTAAAAATGGGCTGAGGTTATATCCTCTGGCATTTCCTGAAGACTTTTCTTTTTTGATGTTCCGGTCCTTGTATGTTCCCAGTTATCATTGGGATTTTTTTCTTTTTTTGTTGTACTAAAAATGTCTGATCTGGAAATTTGAGAGAAATTTTAGTACATTTTTTTTTCCTAATTTTTGTTTGAATGAATGGTGATCACATAACATATGATGTAGCAGAGGAATGATTATAACATAATCCACAGTGCTAAAGAATTTATAAGATGTCAGTATTTTTATTTTCTATTTCCTAATAGCTGATAAGCATTTCATACTATTTTATAATAAAATGGATCATAACATTTAGCATTCTGTTAAATCATTCAATTACATTGTGTTTGTCTTCAAGCAACACTTTGGACTACTGTTTTGGTATGAAAAGTCTACAGGTCTTTCAATCTCCCTGAATAAGTACCTGAATAAATTTTGATTTTGTTCCGGACATAAAGACGCATAGGATGGAGTAAGGATTAGGTTTGAGAGGGCTATCTAATCTTGCTAGTCTAATTCCAAAATCTACTCTCCTTGTGCTATTAAGGAAGTGACCAAAATTTGTCTGAATCAGGATAAGAAATCACAGCTGCAGTTGGTATTTGCTGTATCACTTGGTACATTTAGAATTGTCTGCTGAAAAAGCCTGAACAAGCATATATTTTAAAATAATAGTTTGTGGGCTGAATTTAGATACACAAACAATCTAGACATTTTCGTAGAGTTTCTGGCTTTGCCAGTAATTTACATAAATTCATACAAAGAAGTTAACACAAAATATGACTACATTAAGTAATCTAATTTACATTATCTTTTTGACACAATGTTTCATTTTCCTCCCATTTCTGCAGGTTGCATACTGTTTGAATTATTGTTAATGAATTAGGGAGAGAGGAAGGTACATGAAATTTTGCATGATCTGGGGCATCCTTTGAAACAGTGGAAATCAATGCAAGGTCTTTCACTAACGTCAGCAGGTGCTCAAGTAGGAATTTTGTCATAAATGGGCCAGACTTATGATTTTGCCATGCCTGGGAAACAAATGAAAGCATGTTAGCCTTATAATAATTAAAGTGTACATGTCATTGTAAGAGGAATACCAGAATTAGTTTCTGTTTTTTTTGTAAAGAAAGCATGAACTTAGTCTATTGAGACCTCAAGAGATTACTTCTCACTGTCTTATCTCATTTCTAGACTGAAGTGGTTAACTCCTAGTGAGTTCTTCACTGATATGAAATATTTCTTTTACAATCTATCTTAATACTCATTTATATTCTACAGAGATGTAGGCAAGCAGAATGAACTTTGGATCTCTGAACGACAGCAAATTTGCAACTACGAGTACAAGTTATTAAATATGATGGAAGAACTATTCGGGCTGCTAGATGTGATAACTGAGATGTCAAGGGATAATAGCCTTAAGATACTTGGTCTTCACTTTAGCGGTCACAGAATTGAAAATATAAAGCCTTATACCTGTATTTTTCGTTATGTTCTTGAATAAAATGTTCCTTTTCAGGTTTGCATTCACAATTACTCCTTTACACACCCCTTTCAGACATAAGTAAACTATGTCAATGTAGAAAGTTTATAGATCACTTAATAGTTTTAGGGCAGGTGAAGCAGTGGACAATATTCAATGAAAGGAGCAGTGCAAGTAGATACTATTTATTTCTCTGCTGCTACCAGCAACATTTTAGTGCAAAAGATTAAGTGTTAGTCTTTTTTTTGAAATATAATTATAGAGCTTTTAATTGAACTTCCAAACTACTTTTAAAATTACTTATCACTGCAGTACACCCCGAGGACCAGTGCCTCAGTCATCTGTATCTGTGACTTAATGGCACACAGCATGGCTGCTATCCATCCCGTGTGCCCTACTTTCCTTTCTTCTGAAACAAAGATATGCGATTTTGCCCTGCTTGTGGAGTCAGGACATGGCAAAGGCACATACCCTAGAAGCTTGGCATTCTCTTTGGGCTGTCCATTTAGGCACAGCCTCAGTTTTCAAAGGCAGCTGGGATTCTTCTCATGGCATTCATTTCTTACATAGATTGAGATTTTATCCTGACATTTATAAATCTAATAAGATCTAAACTAACTGCAGTTTAATAGTAGGATATAACTGTTATCTTGAGATAGTCTTATGTTTTATTGGAGAAAAGGAAGAAAATAAACTTATGCCTACATTGCATGCATCTATCCCTTCCCTTTCTTTTACCCTTTCCTCTCTTGTAATGGCGCTTTCTGCTTTTCACATTGTCTGACTGTATGCAAAGATGTGCCACTAATTATATCTTTTCTGAGAAAATCATATGGAGGAAGTTCATAGAATGATCATCCATAAAGAAAAATCCAAGCTTTAAAGATCTCTCATTGCCTACCATTTCCTATTTTAAATTGTATGGGAAGTCAGGATTAAATATTAAATAATTATGTTATTTGCTTATTGATCCTGTGTTCACAGCATGGATGCCCTATGTGAATGACAAGCATGAGGAGCACAGTTAGGAACACACAAGCCTGGTTCAAGACCAAAGATATGACATGAACAGAGAAAGAAGCAGTTCTGTGAGTAAATCTTGCATGACATCTTGCAGTCCCAATATTTCTAATACATAAAAGTGCAACAACACAAGCAGACACTAGGTACTTTGTGTGCTGATGAAAGGCACCATCCTAGACTTTATGATTGTTGCCCACTGTTCTTGTCTCAGTGGCTATTTCTAGGAATAACAGGCTTCATTGCACATGAAAACCAACATAAGATTAGCAATTAATCTTTTTCAGTTATTTAACTATGTTTTGTATTGTTCTGCCTAATAAAGATCGCTATTTATGTTATTCTATTTCTCCTGACAAAAACTGAAACATACCCCAAGTCTCATGGCCTGCTCGTGAAAACAAACACAAGTGTTTCCTAATGCAAAGGAAACTGCCATCCTAAAAGCCTTCTGACCACTATGTTACAGTCACTACAGCAATATTTGATACAGCCCTGTGTAAATACTGTTATCTCAATTTCACCAGGACTGTATTGCATTTCTGACAAGCATTGCTGAGGCACTCCACCTAGCAGACACTGAATAATATTCCTGATTTTCCCTCACAAATATTTGTCCCATATATCTCAATTCATCAGTGGGCTTTATTCTGCAAAAAGACAAGTACAATGACAATGTTGCCATATAAAACCAGCTGCCTAAAATTCATGTATTTTCAACCTGATAATAAATAAATAAATAAGTAAATAAATGAATAAATAAATAGTAATCCTTGTCAGTGTGCATATATCTTAATGAGAGAAATTGCACAAAGGTCACATTGTAATGAAGGAAATTCTACCATTACCTGTTATAAGAGATCTCTATATTTTCTTTTTCTGCAACAGAAAAGCCCCTGGTCTCACTAGCACCAATTGCTTCAAACTAAATCTTTGATCTTGCTTGGAGGATAAGTACTGTGTAAGTACTTTGCCAACCTCTGCATCCCATCTAAGCTATTTGAACTTGTGCATTGTCAGTCAGAACTTGGGTCAACTTTGAAATAAGACAAGCCCACCTATTACAGCTATACTTATTTTACATAAAGAAGGCAAACTTTAAAATCACATCATTTGATTGCTGAGACTAGTGTTTCCCTGGGAAAGTGGTCTTTGTGTGTTGTAAGACCATGGAGAAATTCGACTATCAGGGCACCACAGGGGATGGGGGCTGCAGTGCAGCTTAGGCAGGGCCAAGAGTAAGAGGTTCATTGTAAAAGCAACTCCCAGAGCAGGAGAAGGCAGCCCTTGCCCTCTTGTGAGGTCTGTCCCAGCCCCTCCATCTCTGCTGCTCTCTCCAGCTGCTGTTGAGGTGCCTGGTGAGGTCTATGGCCTGGAGATCTGCCTATCCCCCAGGAGAGACTTGCCTGGGGCCCTGACTGGTGTTGCTGTACTGCTAGAAAGAAAAATCTGAGTTTTAAAAAAATGTTTAAAATTTGTTTACTTATACTTCACAAGCTCTGAAGTAGTTTTCAAGAAGAGTTTCATGTCAGAATTTCACACCCAGGTTTTTTGGGGTATGATGTGTGCCATACAGAAATTTTCCTAGGGCAGACTTACAGTATTTCACCATAATAACACCGTGCAATCCACTTAACTGCTCCCCTGGCAAGAATCATATTGTTTTAATTGGAAACACTGGCCCAAGCAGATTCAGAGCAATGTTTTCCAGTGTCTCTAAACAACGGTTAAATGGCTCAACTAATATGTCTAAATGGCACACCTGTATTGCCTTATAGCTCTTTATGGTAATTTTCAAATTGTATTTTTTAAAACACACTTCCTACTGCATGCCCTTTGTTCACTTCATGCTGTGTGCTCTTTATGATTGCTAAATGAGGTCTTTCCTTAATATAGTTTAACGTAACTCCTCCGTTCATCTCCCGTTTCTTCCCTGCCTTGCCCAAACATAACAAAATCCAGTGATTCACTGTCTAAGATATTGTTTGTAATCGGGAATTACTTTTTTAATCAAGAATTAACAAGTGTGTGATAACCTACATGATTACTTCCTGAACACATTTGTTTTCAGCAGATTGTATTAAGCAGAGTTAATAGGGCAGTTATAGACCCAGATATACTTCAAAGCTATGGCAAATGAAGAGCTGTCTGTCTGATTACTTTGAGCTTACATGCAAGACAAGAAATTTCACTGAGAGTTACTCCCTGCTGGAAGTTACGTTGGTGTTCTGAACTTCCATTTCATAAGTGAGTTCTTCAATTTATACACAGAAAAGTATGTGTACTTGTGCTCTACTATCTCTTCTAACAATTGTTTCCCAGAAAGAACTGATCCACCTTTTATTTTCCAGTTCCCTTTCTAAGAAAAAGAACAAAACATCTGAAAACATTTAAAAATATGTCTGCTTTTAGTGAATGCTTTTCCAATCAAAATGAACGTCCTTTCAAAGCATATTAAAAAATGCAAGTGAATTTTTTTTTTTCTTTGTGGTAGGAAAAAAAAAAAATTTTGTGGTTTTTAGAAATTGAACTTACACTTGTTAATGTAGCCTCTCTAATCCTCACAGCTTGTTCCTAAAATGAAAAAAAAACAGGCATCGAAGAGCTATTTTAATTATTTTCCTTTAACAGCTTTCAAGATAAACTGGCTTATAACATGAACAACATTACGTCCTTCCCTCCCTCTATAAAAAAGAGAGAGAAAAAAAATCATAAATGCTGTAACGCATGGAAATCTTTGGATTTAAATGCAAGTATTTTTGAAACTGAAATTCCACAGTAAAATAGACTGAATAAAATGTTTTGATGATACTTTCAATTTATGTAAATGATGTTGTGTTTGACCTTGAGTAGAGCAGAAAACAGATCATACTCACTGCAGATTCACAATCCTCTTTTGAGGCTTCCTGAAGAACACCTGACTACTCTGGAATCTGCAGGGTACGCCCGTGAGCAAATGAAAATCCTGCCCCAAAGTAGTAATGTAGACAAGAGCAGTGACAAGCTCTTACTAGCGTCAGCAGATCAAAGTGGTGAGAACCTTGAAGGTTTGAAAAGTGCTTTTCGACCTTTGCAACATAAGGAGTTTCTGAACCAGTTGCTCTCCAGAGTGGAGAGCTGTTTTGCCATGAGATTGTGGAGATCAGATTAGTCTCTCAGCAATAGATTTCTGTGAATGGTAATCTGCGTCTACCAGGGTCACCCTGAAAGCATTCAGGCAAGCAGTTTTCCCAAATCAAAATCAGCATGCTGTCTCTAAGTACCTTTGTAGTTTCAGACTTTCATAAGTCATCTTTCTCTGAAGCCACTTGTCTAAGCCTGTGAGAATATGTAGCAATTTTTATTAATTTCATTACTCACCCGCATAAGTCAACTGAGATAGTTCTAATGTGCAGAGGTTTGGAAGATGCTAGAAGGGCAGCTCCATATCCAAACTAATCTTAGACATCTTGTCTAGGATCAGATGTTCCCATTTTCAAGCTTCTATGTATTTCTCACTCACCTGATATTTCACACTTTAATTAAATGTACAGGGAGGCAATGCTGTCCTGACCTACTCCCAAGTATATGAAAGACTAGACTTTTAAATGAACAATAGAAAACCCAAATAAGACATGCAGCAATCTAATTAGAAAGCAAATTCTCTTACTTACACATACATTTGTCTTATTTTTTTATTTGAAGATTTTTTGCACCAGGGGAGGTTTAGACTGGACATTAGGAAAAACTTCTTTACTGAAAGAGTGGTCAGGCCTTGGCACAGGCTGCCCAGGGAAGTGGTGGAGTCACCATCCCTGGAGGTATTTAAAAGACGTGTAGATGAGGCGCTTAGGGACATGGTTTAGTGGGCATGGTGATGTTGGGTTAACGGTTGGACTTGATGATCTTAGAGGTCTTTTCCAACCTTAATGATTCTGTGATTCTATGATTCTGTGATTTTCCTCTTCTAATATTATTAATTAATCAATCTCTTTAGCTATAGCTTCATCAAAAGAAGTAATGCCAGGATTGTGTGTAATTGAGGAATTTTCACAAAAAAGAAACATTCACCTGAATGGGTCTTTCAAGCCCTTAATGCACAATCTCAGGGCCACTTACCTGCCTACCCTACTCAGAAGGTCAGGAAGTCAATCTGTTTATTATGGCACACTGTTTTGGTAACGTGTCCTTTCCTTTTGCTGTCCTCTCGCTTTTATGACTTCTCTCCAGGTTTCCCATCTTTTACTTTCTGTACTGTACTGCCAAAACCTGTTAAGTAAAAAAATCTTTCTCTGTGTTTTTCACCACACTCTGGCCATGCTGCCTGCTCTTGGAATCCTTTTATTAACTAGTCATATCAAATAAAACTCATTGTTATGAGCTTTTAACACATTCCTGCACTCATGTTTTCTTTCTTCTTTTTTTTTTTTTTCTTCTCCCTTTTATAGTATTCATCCTACCCTTTCCTCCTCATAAACTTGATTGCCTTTTGCCAGTCTTTCTATCCACTCTGTTTTAAACAATTTCTTCTTATCTCCACTCAGCCTCTTAAGCCACTGGATCTCTTCTTCCACCTTTCTCTTCTCTACATTCCTTTTTTAAACAATTATGTCAGCTATTGATTTCACAACATCCAGGCAGAAATTGTGTTTCTAAGAAAGGCTGCATAAGGCATTACAAGAATTCTAGGAGCTGCCACTGTCAGGAAACTTGCTCTGATAATTCAGTTTTATTCTGATTTTACCTGCCAGAACTGTGAATTTGCCATTTAAATTAAGTGATTCAAATGAATAGGTGAGATTCCTGGCTTTGATGAATGCTTTGTGCAAAAGTACCATAAGCCAGCCAAAATTCCTACAAAGGCATCCTCATTCTGCAGGCAGATTTTACACCAGCTGAGGGCTGGTGTAGATCCCACCTGCTCCCTTTTGCAAGCACACAAGTTTGGGTGGCTGAAGGTAAATGTATCAAGGGAGGCTGAACTGTGCCTGTTTCTCTGGGAGGTGTGAAATGAAGGATTGGGAAGATAGAAGAGGTGTCCACTGTGTTCATAAGCACAGATGAGAAATAAGGTCCATGTTCATTTGTATAATAAGAAATTTTGATATACAGGTTTTGTTATGTGTGTATAAAAGGGACCAGGCTAATGCATACGAAGACTCAGCTTCTAGCCTCTGAGCAAGGTTCAATGGACAAACAAATGAGTGGTTTCTCACTCTCACAGGACTGAAGAGGGAGCCCCTGTTCTCTTCTGGGGTATCTATATTATGACAGATAGGTTTTTCCATTCCATTAATTGTTCTAGAAAGGAATTGTTTTGTGACCAGAAAAACAATCAGAAGCTATGCACTCAGTGGATAGGGTAAAAAATAATCTCAGAGAGAGAAATGAAGAGGGTAGGGAACATATGTTAGCAAGAAAAAGAAGCAAAGGTCAAGGTAAAAGTCCCCTCAGGCTATTGTTTCATATGTGTTAATGCGAGCATAATAGTAACATTTATGTGTGTGCAACTGAAATAGACAGTTGAATGAAAGAGATGTCCTAATGTGAGCAAAGTGGCAAGACACAGATTGCACTATACAGCAAACTGAAGATTCATTTAGTGAGTAGGAAAAAGGTCTTTGTCTAATGCATCCAAGAGCTATGGCTCTTGGCTTCACAGCTCCAGTGCTAGTGAAAAGCGAAAGGGAGTAAAAGTCTCTCTACATGTAATTTAACAACATGATGGTGTTTGTAGAACTGCATTTTGCTGTCTTTTTATCTGTTGTATACAGTTCAAGATGAGCTGCTCCAGAGAATTGTTTCAGTGCTAGCCAGTCATTCTAGCTGATACCAAAGAGCCTTTCAATCAGGGGAAGGGAAAGCTCTTTTTGATCACCTCCAAAGACAAAACATGCAGCTAGATTTTTCTGTGTTGCCTTTTCCCTCTGTACTCACACCAGTAATCTCTGAACATCTGGCATGTCTGCTTTACTTACAACAATGAACACACTCAATGACTTAGTTTATCATGTATTTCACCTTTGTTTTTCACTCTACACTAAAAAACTGTATTAAAACGCAATTACACAGCTAGATTAAACTAAAATAAACCAGAGTGAAGGATTATGGTTCATCCTCAGCCCATCCTACCATGTTTATATTGCATGTTTCTGTGCTGTCTAGTATTGGCAACACAACAATTTTACTAAAAGACAAACACTTTTTTGTGTTTGTGCTTACATTGTGTTTTTGGAGTGTCTTCATGCTCTAAATAATGCAGGTCGGAGGGGCTTTGGGGGCAGGGGGAAGGTGTCCTATGCACTGGAGATTTGTAACATCTTTTTGGTACCTTTCATCTTGTTCAATTTATTTTGTTAATCTCTTTCACTTCATCTCCTCTTCCACTACGCCTCCTCAGAAAGAGAATGGAAGAGGCGTCTACAGAGACAGAGCAAATCAGACACTACTGGAGCAGTGATGCACTCCTGAATTTTGAATATCTGCATTTCCTTTCCACCTTGCCCCTCACAGGCAAAGAATGCAGAGGGGTTTGAAAGAGAAAAACAGGGTCATATTATGATGAGATCCAATTACTTTACAAAAGCAAAGGCCATGTATTCTAAATCAGAGAGAAAATACAAGTGGAATACAATTTGAGGAATAAAAATAAATATTGAGATTCCATGCTCAGAATTTTTGTCACTGCACTGTATTTACATTCAGAAAAAATGTGCAAAGTACAAAGGGAATACAAGTTTTTATTCAAGGGAAAGCTTCTGAATTCTTTGTCAAGTAAGGGAGGGTGGCAGAAAATTGGAAACTTGCTGGCAGGGGTTGTTACCCAGATTGGCAAGTTATTAAAAGATGCATGTACCTCTTCAAGAGTGAAAAACACATTAAGTCAGAATAACCAGATCCAAAGTTTCTTCTTAAAGGAATCTACTTAAAAGATAAATTAATAAATCTAGTACATCATGTTATCTAATAAAATAATTTACAAAACTACCCATCTGCAAAAACAGAAAAGCTCTCATGTTCCTACGACACCGTGGTCTAATAATACTAAGCATGCTTTGAGAAACTCATACAAGCACAGCTTCCCACTATGGTTAAAACAAAAGCAACAGTATATACAGTGAACTGTGGCTGAAGCAGCACTGAGAGGAGAAAGGAACATAGCTAAGTAAACCTTATATTGCTTGTGCCTAAACTGTAGGGCCGGATGAAGGGACTGCAAGGAGTCATGCCTAATATTGGATCAATTATACTTGGGACAGTCCTGAAAGGTAGCTATGTGCTATTCCCAATGCAAGAGTTTCTGTTGAAATCCTACAATTTCCTTAGGCATTCTTCCAGTTAAGTTTGGCCTCAAATGCAATCAAGTCATTGCTGCCACAAGGATTTTTTTTATCTAGCCCACCGTATCTACAGAGAGATTACTCCTATTCTCTTTTGGTACTTTCTCTTGTTTGTTGATGCCTTCTCAGATGATACTGAACATCCTCAGAGCCCTAGGAAGTAAAGGTTAACATTGGACTAAAAATATAGCCCATACCTGTTCCTTATCCACTGCTCTGAGGATGAACTGGGGGAAAGACTCCGTTTGCTTTGCAGGTCAATCCAGTTAGGATTACTAAAACTCCACCTAGTTCCTTAAAGCGTCGCTCAAAATAGGTTTCAGCAAGCTTTGCCCTCTGCTGGTCCTGTTCTCCTGCATAGCTCTTTCTTCTGTGCACAGGTTAACAGACCTCAGCCTCTTTCTGCCCCATTTTAGAAGTCTGCTCTTCTGTTAGTCCCATCCAAACACATTTCCTAGGATTTCTGTTAGTTAGGAACATATCTCTGTCTTAGGGAGTATTACACTGTACAAAGATACAGGAGTTTTCACAGTGTCATATACAGTCAGTGGATACAGATCCAATGAATGACATGATGGGCAAAAGGGGTGGAAAAGGGCAGACTTGCTGTGGCAGCCAGAGAGGGACTTCTAGAGAAACATTATTACACAAGCTAAAGGAGAAGCCCATTATTTTCAACTTTTCAATGGTTTCACCTTTTTCAAACCTGGAGGCAGTATTATGTCAGCTGTCTTATGTAACACACTTTTATTAAAACAGTTTTCTTTCCTCTTTCAACTTTCTCACTGCTCTTATTTTCCTTCTATTTCTTCTCTCAGTTTTCTATGCTTTCACTTTTTTTTTTTTTTTTTAATTTCTCTCCAGGCATAACTTTACTTCTCTCTTCTTCCACTGACCTTTACATGTTATTCACGGTATTTTCCTGACCTCCTTCCTGTTCTTCTTACTTCTCCTTAGTTCTCTTGATAGGTCCCCTTGGACAATCCTCCCTCCAGCCTTTTCTGTTGAACATGGGGGTTAGACGCTGTGGTTCTTCAGTGCCACCTTCCTCTTTGCCCAAATTTAAAGTAGACAACTGTTTATGAGCAGAAATGAAGAAGAATGTGTTTTAAATGGAGCACTCAGTGAACTTATTTTTTGGCTTCAGCTCATTAGGAATGCTTGTACAATTAGAGATGGAGAAAAAGTTGGTTAATCTTAATTATTCCTTTACTACTATTAATCCCACATCTACTTTACGTTTTATACTGAGGGAGAGGAAGGGAGACCAAAAGGGAAGGGAGACAAAAAGGCTGGTGAAATCCATTAACTTCATTTATTTTGAGCAGGCTAAATGGGGCAATAACCCCTCTGGAAAAGCTTTTTCTGATTTTACTCAGACTTCTTCCCATCACAGGGACACTTAGGGATTCTGATACCTCTGCTGCCATGCAAGCACAAACAATGAGAAACAGAGACACACGTTCTTCTTTGAAGAACTATATAGAAAACAGAACTTGTGCGCTTCTTCTCTCATTCCATAAATCCTTCCTTTTTTTTAGCTCTCTCATCTTCTTCTATAGTTCTTGAATCAGAAAATGCTATGACTTTTAAAGCCTAGCAGTACAATATGTTTAGATGACCATAATTAATATTTAGATCTGGACTTACTACCCACATGTGCCATAGTGGTGACATGACTTAGTGATGGAAGGTTAACAAATACTTTTTTCATTTGGTTTCCCTTGGGACATTATGCCAGTCATTATTGATTCTGGCAGTTCTGAGTTTCCATTTCAATGTCTCAGTCTTAGAGCCAAAAATTATGTCAGCCCAAGAGACATTTGATGTAAACTGGTGCAAGTAAATTGGAAGGCTCCAAGTAAGGGAGTTTAAAACACCCTGTTGTTACATACCAAGCACAAGTTGTCATTTTAATTCTTTCTAATGCCACACCCAGCCACCGTTTTAGTTACTGAAAGAAATCTGAAAGCAAATATTGATCTTTGACAGGTTTGGCTGTAGAGGTGTTTTTATAGGAATCTGGTCTGGAAAGCCATTGATTTTTCTGTACGTGGCAACATGATTTAATGTAACAACTTGAGATGACACAGCTTAATGCAAAGCGATGGCTTGGAACCCAAGTATTTATGCGGATAAGATGTGATGTGTAGAGAGGAAGAACTAAATAAAAGGAAAGAGGGAATAAGAAAAAGAAAAAAGTCAAAAGAATTGCTGAGAAGAAGTAAAATCAAGGCTTGCCTGGAAGCCTATTATTATGCTGAAAATAATTGCATAAATTATACAATTAATTGTATAATAAATTAAATTATTGGATTATTATATTACATTATATTATATAACATATAATTGTTTTATGCTTATTACTGCTTTCAAAATAACCAGCAGTATACTAAATACGTACATTTGTTCAGATGCATGTGAGATGTATTTCCAGGTTTATGGAAGCTTAGGAGATTTCAGCAGGGTCAGGATTTTCTTGCTGATTTTGATACGTGAGAGATCAGCAACATTCAAAGGTGAAGATTTTGTGCAATTCTGTGGAAGCCTCTCGGATACTCTGGGAATGGCCATTCTCATTAAAGAGAATCAAGCAGGTTAAACTGATGTCCAGGATTTTAATGATATTTGTGTCAGTATCTGCAACATTTAATCAGCTTCGATGAGGTTCGCGGTATATTTACACTTTCTAGTGCAGTGCTAGGCAGACATAGCCACAGAATAGACCAAAGTTTACCTGAGGGATGCTTTGCTTCTGAGATGGGTTAACAAGCCAAATAAATTCTGCACTGGTTCTAGTGTCACAGTTGTTCAGTGTAAACATACCTTAACAAACGTTAATGACAGTGAATGTAAGCACTGGAATAAATCTTCTGGAGCAGACAAATCTCTTCATGCTGAAGGGAAGACCACAGTGCAGTGTTTCTGTGGTGTGGTGCAGCATTGCATGACCTATATCCAGTACCAGAAGCAACCAGACTGCAGGAGCCCTGAGCTATATCCCCCAGAAACTTAACTACCACCTGCAGCATAGTACCTCATTCGAAGCTAAATTGGGGATTGCTATATTATGCTGTGTTTTAGATGATAGATATGTCAGCCTAAAGTTTGACATCTCCATTAGAGTGTACAAATCAAAACAAACTCACTCTCGATAACTCAATCAGTGAATGTCATTTCCAAAACCACAATAGCAATCTTGCCAAAAACTGAAAAATCAAGGAATACTGCAGCTGTGCTTATGTTAAGTTTCTCTGGGGTCCATATGGTATTAAATCAGACTTATGTTACTGTGCCAGCAATGAAAAGCATAATAATGGCAGCAGCACCAGAAATTCGTGAAAAGTCGAAATGTCAGTTATGTCTTTAGACATCTAGATGATGTCTAATATAATGTTAGAAACTTTTTGTTGCTGTTGTTTTTCCAGCATTACTAGTCTTCAGTCATAAATTTAAAGTCAGCACTGTATGCGATACAATCAGCTGACATGTATATTTCAGTTCTTTCTGTAGGAAGCCATTAAAGCTGGTCAGTGCTCCCACAGATGATTTGTGATTTTTAGTTTGCAGAATATGTCTGCTTTTAGTAAAGTGCCACCAAACAAGGATCAATATATGTTTTGACAGTTCTTTATGTCAGTGCTTAGCGTGTTTGAAACCATAAGTGCATATATTAGATGGTCTGTTAGAAAATTACATTCATGGTAACCTTTTCACAAAGGCAGTAAAAATGATGAATTGTTTTTTTTACAGATTTAAGAATTAGTTTAGTGGCTCAGGTAATGCCCTTTTGTAGCTTTAAAAGCACCTATTTATTGAAACTATTAAAACCATTATGGTGAATAATGATGTAGCGAATATGTGATGTAATGAACAATGAAAAAGTTGACAGTATTTTAAATGTTAAAAAAAAAAAAAAATCCCATTGTTTAAAAGCTGTGTCCACCTTTCAAAAGGGAGATTAAATACCATACTGGGCTTAACAGTTTGACTTCTTTTGATTGAGAGTTGTATGAAGTTTGGCTGGAGTCTATTTATGAATTCCATCATTCGTGAACTAAAATATGGGAAGTGGGGAAAAGAAGGAAGGAGAACTCAAAGCAAGTTTATGTTTTAATCAGATCTTGAACTGCCATAATAATTTCCTCTTTGAGAAAAGGTGTGAACTGAATAAACACTGTATCACTAAACATAGAGAGATCATTCTTACAAACTTCCAAATTAATGACAGTTCGTTCCGTCCGTTTCTTGAGCGTGGTGATAGTTGCTTTTGTTTCAATGATATGATAAAGATTTCTAGGCACATCTTCCTTTGTTGTTATTTTCTTCTGGTTTCAGATAATTGGCAGATTATACTGAAGTTTAAACAAAAATACTTCTAAAATATTTCTGTCTCTGAATTCTAAAATTCATCTTCCAGCTAATGATTTCCTTCTGCTTCTGTTTCCAAGGCTTAAATAAAATATAGTGCTAATAAAAATCTTTGGTTTCCTCTACTGTTTTTAGCATTTCTTCTATATCTTTCTCTTATATTTTCCTTTAGCCAAACTTAGTTTCTCATTACAATTTCCAAATAAAGAAATACATCTTGTCAGTTTAGATACAAAAATTTTGATTAAAAAGACAAAAGAACCAACAAGCAACTTAATTTTCCTATTTCTGACTTACTAAAACCTGCTGGGATCACAACTACTTTGCAAAGAGGAAGGCACAAGATAAAGTTATGTGCAGCAGTAGGGGTAGAAAATACGGAAAGTCTACTTGGAAGTTACAGTTGAGTGAATGGATAGGAAAGGATGTATCCTAACAGTTTTAGTTTAGAGAGCAAACAAGATTTAGATAAACTCTGGATATGAAGGCTGGCTGACAACCTCTAACAAAGAAAAGGAACCGAATTCTTAATGAAATGGATGTCATTTCCACTGGGAACAGGAAAGAACCTGTGGCAACACGTATAATGAGAAGTGAGGGAACTAAATGAGCATGGTATAGCTCTGTGTATAGACAAATTGATTGGAGAATTTTTCAGTATTCCCTGTAAACTCCTGGAAAAGGATGAAACATTTTAATATGATTTCCTAAAATCTTCCCTGTCCCATTATTTTGATTACTTCAGAACTCTGCTAGGTCTTTCTGCTTAACTACATTTCAGAAAATATGAAAAAGATCTCTGCCTTCCTACTAAAGCATGGCTGTTTTGCTAAGAATATGCTGACTGACTGCCAACTTGATCAGCTTGCATTGCCTCTTCAGGTCTAACACTACACCTACAAGAATTTCATTTTATGATCACTCTCAGTTTATTGTGGTTTCCCTGCTTAACAGTGACATTGGTGAGCTGTTTTGTAAGAGCTTTACAAGGCGATGCAAGGATAGTTATAGTGTAAAACATGGTTTAATAAGGCAGTTTAAAAATATCCCATAGCTAAGAAAACTTATCCTGTCTATAATCACCAGTAAAATCCTGTTATCAATCAATCAACGAAGAATAACATTATTTACTGAGTACAAACTAGACTTCTTTGCTAAAGAGCTTAGCAACTTAATGTATATATCACATTTTTTTGTCTGGAATTAAAATATGATTAAAAGAAAATCCTAATTTCTTTTTTTAGCTATGTGGTAACTAGAAATTCTCAGATGTTTTTGGAAGGCGTAGTTCTCCTCCATTCCAATTTCCAAATCCTGAGGTTGTTAAAAAGTACATGACCTACCAAAGTTACACAGAAGCAATGCAAAGCTTTAAGTCCCCAAATCATAATTAATGTCTGGCTATACTAATTGTATTTGTGTGGAGTGGTAAGCAAGAGGTAATCTAGCAGACATTGCACTATGTCTTTGCCTAAACTCTACAAATAATTTTTAATTTCCCTGATCATCAAAGTTCCTGGATTTTTAAGGCCACTGAAACCCAAACCAAAAGAGCTATGGAAATCTATTGCAGAGTTTTCAGTTCTACTTGGAATTACCCATGGTCTTGGATCCCATAATGTATCCTGTAGCCTAACTGAACAAGAACAAAAGTGAACAGAGAGCTTTGACAACAAAGAACAAACACAGAACAGTGGTAGCAAAAGGCTTCAGAATTCTAATGAATTCTGTGGTGACTTGGAAAAACTAGCCAGTTTGCTCTGCCTTTTCATTCTCTATACAGTAAAATGATGTGCTGGTTTTGGCTGGGATACAGTTAATTTTCTTCCTAGTAGCTACTATGAGGCTATGGTTTGGATTTGTGCTGAAAACAGTGGTGATAATACAGGGATGTTTTTGTTATTGCTGAGCAATGCTTACACAGGGTCAAGGCCTCTTCTGCTTCTCACTCCACCCCACCAGCGAGTAGGCTGGGGGTGCACAAGAAGTTGGGAGGGGACACAGCTGGGACAGCTCACCCCAACTGACCAAAGGGATATTCCATGCCGTATGATGTCATGCTCAGCATATAAAACTGGGGGAAAAGAAGGAAAGGGGGGACGTTCAGAGTTATGGCCTTTTGTCTTCCCAAGTAACAATTACGCGTGATGGAGCCCTGCTTTCCTGGAGATGGCTGAACACCGGCTTGCCGACGGGAAGTAGTGAATGAATCCCTTGTTTTGCTTTGCTTTGCTTTGCTTTCGTGTGCAACTTTTGCTTAAACTGTCTTTATCTCAACCCACGAGTTTTCTCACTTTTACACTTCTGATTCTCTCCCCCATCCCACCAGGGAGGGGAGTGAGCGAGCGGCTGTGTGGTGCTTAGTTGCTGGCTGGGGTTAAACCACAACAAATGAGAATAATAATTCTTACTTCTCTTCTTGGGTTTTCTGTAATATTCTTGTTCACATTTACACAATGTATACGAAAAGCAAAACATGGCATGTGCAGTCATTGTTGGGTTTTGTGGTATCGTATGAATCACTTAAAAATAACATCTAGGAAAGTACAAGCGTAATCTTGAAAGTCTGACATGGTCTTTGTCAGGTCTTTGACATGCCAGTATATAATTCGTGTTGAATTACAGAGTCATAGAATTATTTCAGTTGGAAGGGAACTTTAAAGGTCATCTAATCCAACCCCCCTGCCATAGGCAGGGACATCTTCAGCTAGATCCAGCCTGACCTTGAACACTTCCAGGGATGGGATATCCACAACTTCTCTGGGCAACCTGTTCCTGTGTCTCATCACCCTCATCATAAAAAATTTCTATAAAATTTCATAAAAAAATATATCCAACCTAAATCTACCCTCTTTCAGTTTAAAACTGTTACCCCTTTTCCTATCGCTACAATCCCTGATAAAGAGTCCCTCCTCATCTTTCCTGGAGATCCCCTTTAACTGTTGAAAGGTTGCAATAAGGTGTCCCTGGAGCCTTCTCTTCTCCAGGCTTAACAACCCCAACTCTCTCAGCCTTTCTTCATGGGAGAAGTGTTCCTGTTCTCTGATCATTTTTTTGGCCCTCCTCTGGACATGCCATAACAGGGCCGTGTCTTTCTTGTACTGGGTACCCCAGAACTGGATGCAGTACTCCAGGTGGGGTCTCATGAGAGCAGAGCAGAGGGGGAGAATCACTTTCCTCAACCTGCTGGCCACGCTTCTTTTGATGCAGCCCAGGATATGGTTGGCTTTCTGGGCTGCAAGTGCACATTGTCAGCTCATATCTAATTTTTCATCTACCAATATCCCCAAGTCCTTCTCTGCAGGAGTGCTCTCAACCCATTCATCTCCTAGCCTGTACTGATATTTGGGATTACCCCAACCCAGGTACAGGACCTTGTACTTGGCTTTATTGAACCTCATGGTGTTTACATGGGCCCACTCGTCAAACCTTTCAGGGTCCCTCTGGATGGCATCCCTTCCCTCAAGTGAATCAACTGCACCACTCAGCTTTATGTTATCCACAGACTTACTGAGGGTGCACTCAATCCCACTGTCTATGTCATTAATAAAGATATTGAGCAGTACCGGACCAAATATGGACCCCTGAGGGGACACAGTTGTTACTGACTTCCATTTGTACATTGAACCGCTAACTGTAACTCTTTGGATGTGGCCACCCAGATAATTCCTTACCCATCGAATAGTCCATCCATCAAGCCCATATCTCATCAATTTAGAGACAAGGGTGTTGTGTGGGACCATGTCAAGGGTCTTACAGAAATCAAGATAGGTGACATCAGCTGCTCTTCCCTTATCCACCAACGCAGTCACTCTACCATAGAAGGCTACCAGATCAGTCAGGCACAATTTGCCCTTTGTGAAGCCATGCTGGCTGTCTCTAATCACCTCCCTGTCACCCATATGCCTTGACATAGTTTCCAGGAGGATCTGTTCCATGATCTGACGGGCACAGAGGTGAGGCTGACTGGCCAGTAGTTTCCAGGATCCTCCTTTCTATCCTTTTTAAAAATAGGCATGATGTTTCCCTTTTTCCAGTCACTGGGGACTTCACCTGACTGCCATGACTTTTCAAATATGATGGAGAGCAACTTAGGGACTATGTCAGCCAATTCCCTCAGGACCCTGGGATGCTTCTCAGTGGATCACATTGACTTGCGTGTGTTCAGGTTACTCAGATGGTCTCAAACCTGATCTTCTCCTATGATGGGAGGGACTTCTCTACCCCAGTCCCTACCTTGAGATGCAGGGACTCAAGAGATATGGGGAGAGCAATTGCCAGTGAAAACTGAGGCAAAAATGTTGAGTACCTCAGCCTGCCCCATGTCAGTTGTCACCAGATCCCCTGTCTTATTTATGAGTGTGGGTACAATTTCTTTTGTCTTCCTTTTCTGACTAAAGTACCTGTAGAAGCTCTTCTTCTTCTTCATATCCGTTCACATCCAAATTTAGCTACAGCTTTCCTGATCCCATACCTATACTCCCAGGCAGTATCCTTCTATTATTCCCAGGATGTGTCCCCCTGCTTCCACTGCCTATACATTTCCATCTTATGTTTCAGCTTGACCAAGAGGTCTTTACTCATTCATGCTGGTTTCTTGTCTTCCTTGCCCAATTTCTTGCACATGTGAATTGATAGTTCTTGTGGTCTAAGAAAAATGTCTTTAAATATCTCCCAGCTCTCTTCTGCTTCTTTATCCCTGAGGGCAGTTTTGCAGGAGGTCCCATCCACCAGTTCGTTAAGGAACTGAAAGTTCACTTCGCTAAGGCTTAGGGTCTTGACTATACTTTTCACCTGGCCTAAATTCCTTGAGATAATGAATTCCACCAAGGCATGATCACTGCAGCCCAAGCTACTACCAATATTAACCTCTCCAATAAGTTCATGTAACAAGCTCTGAGGATAACTACAGGTGTAATAATCTTCCTTGCAGGAGACTTGTGTTTGTATCAAATTACAGTGACAGAACAATAAAATGAAGCTGAACCTGACTGATACCTAAAACTTTTTAATTCATTTGTTTTCAGTCTTTGGAGTCTCAACACCTCAATGCTAAAAAGCATGAATGAAAAGTACCTATATTTGCTTTAATACAAAGGCTGCCAACTAACTGCCAATGCTTAAATTACAGTGGTAACTAACACAGGACTGTGTGCTGCATGGAGCTGAACAACTGGCTGCTTCTGACCAGTCTTCCTTGTGTTGCTTGCTTTAAGGATCTCTGTGCTAGCTGATTGTGAGTGTATAATGTTCCCATTATCTTGACGTAATGGTGGAATAGCTGTAGTCAACATTTTATTGGGTAGAAGTGTAATGAAAAAACAAATGGCACCCAGACAGAAACATCAACGCCTAACACACTGTATGCATCAGCAAGATCTATGCAGTATGTGCAGGACTCCTGTAAGCCCTGATCCCATGCCTATACTCCCAGGCAGTATCTTATTATTCCTAGGATGTGTGTCCCTGCTTCCACTGCCTATACATTTCCATCTTGTGTTTCATCTTGACCAAGAGGTCAAGCTGAAACACAGCCCAAAGAGTCTTCATAAGCACAGTCGCCCTTGGAACTCTTTGCAGACATCAGTTCCAAAACGTCATGATTTTATTAGCCAAACATCAGTGTTTGGGAATGTTGGATGGTATTTCAGGGGCAGTAAGTGGGAGAGGTGTCAACGTCAAGGATCTTTTACAAATAACTTCCCTGGGTCTCTTCACAACAGCAAGAGGAGCCAATTTTTTTTTTTCCAATCCTACTGTCAAAGGGAGAAGACAAGGTGATTAATAGATGAGGCTATTTTAAGATCTGACAATTGTACGATTTCAAGTAGCTACATTTTTCTCTTCTTCTTGAAGTAGACTAATGAGAAGGAATTTATTTCCTTTTGCAGTCCAGTAGAGCTCCTGAGCATCCCACATGAGTTTCAGAAGTAAGTAAGAGATGGTAGTTGATTTGCTATCATGTGCAGTGCATGGATTTCATGATGGAATTAGAAATAGCATTTGGGAAGACCAAATCATAGCCTGGAAGTAAAGCAGTCTCAAATGCGGATTATATTCTTAGTTTTGAGATAATCTCAAAAGTTTCAAATCAGTATTTGCTGCATTAGAGGTTGGAGAAAGTCAGCAATAATTTACTTAGATATATTCTTCAGGAAAATGGATTGGACTGATGGGTAATTATATGAATTGGTGCTGTATATTGCAATTCTTCGTTAATTTGTGGAAGCCACAAAGCACTCTCTATATCCAAACTTTTTCCTACTCCTGCAATACAAGCACTTTTTACTTTACGCTAAAGATTTTTATGTGACTTATAAATCTCCTCCAGGGGGTGTGGTTATCATAAGATAATCATACCCTTGGGGTGTTAAAACCACTTATCTCTGGATCATGACTTGTAGTACCCCAGGGGTGTGATTATCTCAGGAAACTCACATTCTCTGTCATGCCTAATTGCTTAATTATTACAGTGGCAAGTTCACACCACTATACAGGAACGAAGGTTGTGTCAGCATTTCTCTTAGAAATTTCTGTTTTCAGAAATCTGCCATAAAAATCCTCTGCAGGCTGAAACCTGGCAAAAAAATATTCTGCCTGGGAGCAAATATCTCTACCAGATTTCTAAAAATTAGCTTGATTATATTTTAACAATGTCAGTGAGAAATAAAAGTTAACTATATGTGTTTATGTAACAGCAGACATTCAGCCAAGGTTCTGAGATTGAGTTAAATGGAGTCAAATACAAAAACATTTATTTAAAAATATTTGTAAATATATATTCATTCAAATAGTGCAATGACTCACAAAGTCTTTTGGGCAAAGGTATATAGTGTTGAAATACTTGTCTGAAAGTTTTTTACTGCTTCAATAAAAATCGGGAAGGGATCAAACTTACTGAGTTATAGTACTGATGAATCCAACCCAGTTTCTACTCAGTGAGCATAGTACAAATCATAAGTAAGCAGGAACTGAACAGGTTGTAGCGAGGTGGGTGTTGGTCTCTTCTCCCAAGTAACCAGCGATAGGACGAGAGGCAATGGCCTCAAGTTGCGCCAAGGGAGGTTTAGACTGGACATCAGGAAAAACTTCTTTACTGAAAGAGTGGTCAGGCCTTGGAACAGGCTGCCCAGGGAAGTGGTTGAGTCACCATCCCTGGAAGTATTTAAAAGACGTGTAGATGAGGTGCTTAGGGTCCTCATGGTTTAGTGGGCATGGTGGTGTTGGGTTAATGGTTGGACTTGATGATCTTAGAGGCCTTTTCCAACCTTAATGATTCTATGATTCTATGATTTTATGATCTTAATCATGTTCAGAGAATCACTGACGACATGGATCCACAGGCAGAAATTCTTATTTGTACAAGTTTCAAAATTTAGATATGATGATTCCAGTTTAAAAACTTGCCAATTTATATTTGCAGAGGTGGTAATTGCTGCTATTTTTATTTTTTAATCTAGAAGTGGAAGCTTAGCACTCAATATACTAGTGTTCTTGTCCTGTAGCTTAAATATCTGTAGCTTAAATATCTTCGCGGCAAAACCCGCAAAAGCGAAAGCGCAGGGAGCGAGAGGATGCCCCAGCCCCCCACCCTCCCCCGGGCCGGAGGAGTGAGCCCC
>NW_009189350.1:1156-1620 GCF_000690835.1 Fulmarus glacialis | reverse complement strand
GCACTGTGTAACACTGGTTTATGATATGACAAAATTATTGGTCATGAGACTGATGTGGTATTTCTACTCAACATTGCCGTCATCGCCGTACCTCGGGAGCCACCTCTCGGAAACTATTAATAATTACAATCTTTACCTTTTCTCCTTGGAGAACCAATCTCTGGGGGAGACAACGGGGGACACTTTCCCCCGCTCTTTCACTTTCCCTTTCTCCTTCAGGCTATTTACAACAGTTCTTGAGAATTTTGAGTATTCCTGGGATGTTCAAACAAGCATGTTCCTCTTGCTTTGTGTCCTGAATGTGGTTCAGGTCTTGTTTAAACAACTATTTAGGAATACTGTCCAGAGATCAATCCTGGCATCAGGCAGTGTGGTTACTCAAACTCTGGCAACAGGCACTGCAGCTATTCAAATCCCCACGACAGGCACTGTGGCTACTCCCACCACACGGACAGACACCCTGG
>NW_009189350.1:425-935 GCF_000690835.1 Fulmarus glacialis | reverse complement strand
GCTGCTCCGATGCTGGGATAATGGGGCCAGTAGCCTGGAATTAGAGGTTAGGGAAGCCAAGCAGCTGGGTTCCCTTTTTAGGGAAGGGGGCATTGAAAAACTGATTGGACAAGGGGTACAAGCCTTCAGCCTCTGGTGTTGTGACTGCTGTCAGGCGTGAAGGAAAGGTATCCCTTCAAGGAAGATGTTATATGTCACCCAGGCAAGTGGACCACCATGGAGAGAGGTATCTAGTCCCTGAGGGAATTAGGCATGCTGGAGGTGATTCACGATGACCTGAACAACGAGCAGTGATCCAAAGATCCAGATGAAGTCAAGTGCACCCGACCCATGTGGCAGAAATTGGTACGGAGCATACTGTTGCTGCATGCAAAGTCATTGGCAATAATGACCTGGAAAGAAGAAGAGGAACAAACGAGTAAATTAATTGGCTGGCCAACTCAGGCAATATGAAGAAAGTCTCTCTTCCTCTCTTTGGGCCTGCATCTCGGCTGTGGAGAAACTGCTGGG
>NW_009189350.1:0-287 GCF_000690835.1 Fulmarus glacialis | reverse complement strand
CACACCACGGGGCACCCTGTGGTTTTACCTGCATGACCATGGAGAGGACATGAGGAAGTGGGATGGAAAATCTACCTCAAGCCTAGAGGGTATGTGCGTTGTAAGGAAAAACAACCGCACAAAGGGGTTCCTCAAGGAAAATTGCTGTTTTGGTTTCCAGTGAGCAGTTCCCCAGACAGAGTAAGAGGGCTGATTTTACTTCTGATCTTAATAAAGGTACTTTTGATTCACATTTCCAAGAATTGAGTAATAAATACTATGACCAGAAGTAGAGGGCCCCTGCCTCC
>NW_009189349.1:116095-154897 GCF_000690835.1 Fulmarus glacialis | reverse complement strand
TTTGCTTACTAAGTGTAAGATGTGACCTGTGTGTGTGCGTGGATGATGCTGAAACGGAGGGGGGGGTGGAATAATAATGAAATCCTCGTCTCCGAAATGAACTGTGCTGCTCGCGAGCCATACGGTTTATGATATATTAACCCAAACAAGCTGTAATGGGACCGGCGATGAAAGCAAAGGTTATGCGTTTTCTCTCGGTGATGCTATCCGGCGTTTCGCCTCCCGCTCAGAACAAGCGCAGGATGGGTGCGTATTTGGGGAATTCGTGGATGGGTGTCGTGGGTGGATGCGTGCGGCCGGAGGGGAGCGGGTGCGCCTGTGCGAGCCAGGGCCTGAATGAGCCTCTTGCGTGAAAACAAAACGTCTCGGTGGTTCTGAAATCTTCCCTGAGGTTTTCCCCCGCTTCCGCTTGGCGGTTTGCTCGTCCCTTCTGCCCCGCGCCAGCCCGAAACCTCCGTGCAACCATCAACATCCTGGTATTCAGATGTGCGTTCTCGGTGTTGGAGGTACCTGCTGTTATCGCTGGAGCAGCGTGGTAATGCGGTAACCACTGTGCCCATAGCAAAGAGTCTGCTGGAAAGTGAATCGTGTGTGTTGCCTGTACACACGCTCCTGCTTGTTGGTTTTATTTTTTTTTAGTTTAGGTAAGGGAAGAATACAGAAACTAAAAAAAATAACGGCAGTGCTCAAGCAGGTAGGATGCAATTTAAAGTCGCTTCAGCTATACTCCATGCAGGACTACATTTGTTAAGGTATGTGAACTGTGCATAAGGCAGCAGTCTTTAGTGAATCACTTTTTAAAAACAAATACTTGACAAAAGAACCAGACCTGCTAAATGGATAACAATTATGTAAGCCCATAGTAGGTTTTGATGCATGTCAAGGCTGTTAAATAAATCAACCTGTTCAGTGAATAAATCTGCTATGCACCAATGCTTTATTATATTTTTTTTTAAAAGGGAATAAACCTGGCTGTGTATTTAAGATTTTTCTACTGAGCATGTGAATCTTGTGGCCAAGCCCTGTAGCTGCCAGTGACACAAGATAAATCCGTGGGGAGGGTGAGGTGCAGGAGCATGGGGAGGGAGGGGGCACGCCAAGCAATAAGGTGGATATTAAAAATACACGAAGATGTGCATAAGGATTCCTAGTGATAAAATTCTCACTGATCCATGTCTTGATGGAGTATTTGCTTTGCAGTGGCAATGGCCCATACAAAGCTACATTGATTTAGCTTTCTCTGTTCACGATGGCAGTTCTGGTGAATAATTGTTTTCCCAAAAGCCCTAACTAAGGGAAGAAAGAGAGTCCCTGCTTGGCCTACACAGTAGTACAGTATCTTTGTAAGCGCGTATCCGGCTGCAAATAAAGAGAGCCAGTTCAAGTGTTACTACACTCAGCAGAAATAAAAGGGAGGCAGAAAAGGGGAGCAACCGGCCGGCTTCCCCGTGCACCTCGTCCCCCTTTCCCTCTCTGCACCTCACCCCGCGCTTTGCTTTGCAGGGAGGGGAGGGGGGACTTCTGTGGTTTTGTTTTTCCTTTTTTGTGTTTGCTGTTGCCTTTTGGAGGCGAGGCTCTGGCAGCCCACTTAAATGTTGAGTTCTGAACCAGGAGGAGTCTCTTTCGGATAAAAAAAAAAAGGAAAAGATTGTGGCCAGTGGGTTTTAACTTCCATAGCTGGTGCAGGGACAGGGAGTACATCTCTGTGGGGCAGTGCTTTGGTGGTGTCCTCCTTTTTTGAGATGGTGATGCCTCATGGATGTTTTTGTGATCGATCATGTGCGTATCTTTTTCCTGTTTTTGGAAAGAAACATATGAAAAGACTTAAATGTGCTTGCAGGACCAAGAAGGACACAGGTGAGGCTTGGGGAGAAAGTATTCCCGAACAAAGGGGTCCGACTCGGGTTGGCATCCCGGGTATAGGACGCAACCATCGATACAGGGTGCAGCAGCACTTTTCAGATAATAAGGCTTTTCTATCGTAGACAGAGTAAAACCAAACCAACCGTGCTGATTTCCCCAAGCACAACAACTAAACCGTCCCCTTAAAGTTTATGCCCTGTTGCAAACAAAAAGCAATGTTAGGAAATAATCTTCTCCTTGGGCAGAATCCAGGGAGGAGAGCCATGGATACTCCAGACCTTGCCCTAGTCCTCACATGGGGGCTGTGCAGATGCTGCTGTAGTTGGGTTTGTGTTTGGCCCCAGGAGAGGTGGGTAGCCTGAATGTTAAACACAGTAAAATTGCTATTGCTTCTCAGTAATGACAATTTTTCCTCTGTGAGGGAATTTAAAAAAAAATATTTTGAGAATTGGGAGCAAAATAATTTTTATATAATCCACCTGTTAAGTTCAAAGTCCTGTATTTTCACCTGGGAGAGGATTGCACTTTTTTATTTTTATGCTAGATCTTTGTGTACTTTTAGCCCCGCTTGAGTTGGCTTTATAATCATTACCTATGTATACAGTCAGGTGCTTGACGAGCCTGATTTTGTGGAAGCTGCCAGCAGTGAGTAAATGAGCCATGTGGCATAAAACCGAGCGAACCATGTTTTGCTGGTACCTTGCTCTTCCCTCCTTCCTTCGAGTTGGTCGTCCGCACCCGTGGTGTCACCTGTGCAGGGGTCCGGGCTGTTCTAGCGTAGGGACCTGCCTGGTCACACCTGCATGGGGTGCGAGAAGCTTGTTGGGATCTCAGCCCTTTGATTTTAGGGCTCCTGGGTGCCGTTACAATGAAACATTAAATAATTACCATGTGTTACCTTGTTGTGTAGAAAGCGGTGAAGTTATAAATGCTGGAGATGATTAACTGGTTTAAGCATCCAGGCACTGGGCGTGGGTTTTGCCTGAAGGATGCAGGAATTGAGGATGAGCCGTCCCGCTGTCAGTGCCAAAGTGTTTGTATCATCGGTTCCTTGCCTGCGGACATGAGGAAAAAAATTGGGAGTATTTGGTGAAGCTGAGCTGGAGCGAAGTTTGCGGGAGGAGCTGTCAGTTCTGCAAATCAGCGTTGAACCCGGCTGCGTGCCTTATCCTTAGCAAAGTCATCTTATGAACAGCAAGAGAAGGTGGCTTTAGTTCAGGAGTGCTTTGGACGGCGAGGTGGTAGTGCTGGGTAGATTTTGTCTGCAGTTCAGGGGAGTAGCATGTAATCTGTGTAATACTGCTTTTGTGTGCCTCTATTGCAAATTGATGTCTGGGGAATGACACGTAGCAAAGGCTCTAGACCAGCAGGTCTCTGATATTTTTGTAGCAATGTCTTTTTATTCAAAGCAGGTGTCATGGAGATCTTTCATCCCAGGATTTCTTTCATCTCTGGCGTTTGTTAGCTTGTGTTAAAACTTTAAATCTCGAGAATTTCTTGTGTACAGAAGCTGTTCTCATAATGCTTTTGCATGGGCTGAGCCGGGTGATTATGCAGTCTCCAAACAGCGATACGTATGAGCTGGTTCTGTGTCTGCATTGCTACGTCAGCTCTGCGAATAACACAGGGATGTAACCAGTGCCCTCCGGTCGCAGGAGAGGTCCGAGATGGCTGTGTCGGAGGACACTGCAGGGAGATCTGGGAGCGGGCCGCAATGCAGGGTGTTGTCCCTGGGCAAAGTTTTCTTCTGACCCTGAAGTATTCAGAAGGTGATTTGTGCCCAGTGGTGTGAGCTCATATTTGCAGTCTTGTTTGGTTTTAACAAAGCTCTGGAAATGCTTTTTACGGTAAGATGCCTGATCTGCTTGATTTATCCAAGCTCTTGTCTCGATAGTCTCCCATGATAGAAAATTCTGTTGGCTAATTGTTTCCTTTCACTGATCCTGTATTTCTTTTTTTGGTTTGTTTTGTTTGTGCTGTACTTCAGAATATGGGTGGATGTGTCACTAGAAGTTTCTGATGGATCTTCTTGTCTAGATTTACTGCCGTTGCCCCTTGGGAGGGTAGGACCGTAGTATGCTGGACCAAAAGGGCTGGCATTGCTTCTGCTTGGACCCCAATTGATTCATTTACCAAATCAGTTTTAATACCTTTCTGAATTGTCGTTATCATTACTGTGATGATTGTCTCTGCAAATAGCTGTTGTTATCCCTAGGCATGAGACCAAGAGCGTCTCTGCCCCAAGAGTCCGGGAGAGCTTGAGGTCAGACTTCTGGATGTCACCTTGCACGGCGTTGCAATGCTAGTCTTCAGCGTGTCATTGAAACTGGCAGGAAAGGTGGAGGTTGTAAGCTTGGCCTAGACACTGGTTAAGTTTTTTGCCAGTTTATCAGCTTTCTCACCTTGCTTACGTAGAGCCTCTGTTACGAAGAATGGCTCCTCATGCACGGGTTGCTGGTTCGTGTTGTGAAGGTCATCCTTACTGCTTTGTGGTGTTCACTGCTATTGTCTGACGCTGTTACATGCTTCTCTATTGAGTCAGTTTGAGAGGGGAGTGTCAGGATTTCTAAAATAAAACAAAATAGTTGAGGCATTTCTACTGTCCCTCTCCCCCTGGGTAAGGGGCTTCTCATGTACTAAAACTCAAGCATTGTCACAGTGCTTTTCCTGGCGTGCTGAAACTGGTGAGAAGGTGGCTGATGCTATGCGACTGTTGCATTTTTGAGGGCATTCAAACCTCCATCTGGAAGTTTGATCAGAAAGATCAGCTCTTCTGAATCTTGCAGGATGTGTCAGGAGTGCCGGGATGTGGCATGGTGGACGGTAGGGTACCGCTTGGCGTGGAGCACTCCTGAGAAACTGCCTGGTCGTTTCATTGCTGTGTGAGACCTGGGCTGTTTGGAGGGCTAGCACACAAACTCCCAGCTCTTTCTCAGGCCCATTCTAGGTAAGGTCTCTGCCGTGCTTGGGAGTGGCCTTTGGAGCTGCGTACATAGAAAAATCAAATTCCTTTCCTCACTTGTGGAAGGT
Organism: Fulmarus glacialis; assembly: GCF_000690835.1. Lineage (NCBI taxonomy): Eukaryota > Metazoa > Chordata > Aves > Procellariiformes > Procellariidae > Fulmarus > Fulmarus glacialis. Next base: position 150,004 of record NW_009189349.1, on the reverse strand, counting down.
TTTCAGTTATGAGTTATAGTGCAGAAGAACCAAATGTAGAAAAGATGGGCTCTGTGGATGGATTTTGTTTCCTGTACAATGTCCCAATGAATGGCTTGAGTCTTTGATGGAGAAGAGAAGCTGAAGCCTTATGAAGGGCCTGTTTATTGGCAATAATTATTTTTTATTAGTTACAGCATCTGTAGTCTGTTGGCAGTAGAAGAGCCCAAAGTAAGAATATTAAATCTTCAGAAGTTTTTCAAAGCTTGCATTTTTCATAAGGAGCTTGTGAAGCTTCAAATCTAAAGCTTCCAAAGCCTTTTTTTTTATTCTTCAGAAGTGCCACTGAAGCTCTTTTTTTAATTTTTAGTATTTTAGCTGAAACTATAAGTTTTATACATCAAAAAACCTAGTTCTTTCCCATCCATTGCGTTGGCCCCAATTTTCAGGTCTCTAGCTGGGTCAACTAGATCCTCTGCAAGCATCGACTGTACTCTATAGACCAGGTGTGTACCCTTTGCTACCAATTTGCTGTCATTTTTCTCCTCTGATTAGGGTTTTTACTCTGTGGCTGGTAGCAGGCTGAAGCACATGCCGACATGAAAGGTGCGTTTGTTTGCAACCGGCCAGCTAGGACAATACTTGACCTTCACAGTTGTTGAATAACTTCAGAGGAATACTTAACTGCTTCATGGAAACAAGGGTTGTGGGTGGGAGTTTAACAAGTACAAAGTGAATCTGGTGTCTGTTTGGCCAGCTAGCAGCACTTTTCCCCTGTAGCCTGCAAGGTCATGTTTTAACACTCTGAATATGAATTTAAGGTTCGTGCCGGTATTTCGGTGGCAATACAGATGGATGCTTGGTCTTATTTCATATTGCTTCAGGGAATGGAGCAATTAGTACTCTTGGCCCTCTCTGAACCTCAAGGGTAAAAATGAAAATTGCCTTTTTTCAGGGTGGTCGCTGTTCTCATTTGTGTGAAGAAAACTGTTGCGGTGTGTGATTATTTTAGCTACAAAAAGTTGTGATGTGTTTTTTTTTTTTTTTAAAATGTTTTGCTTATATTACACGAACAGGTTTACTTCATCGATAGCTGTGCCTTTAATGTGGAAGGATGGGTAGAATTTTCGGGAAGATGAGAGGGGAAGTCTGCTGCTGACCACAATTTTTCAGCTCATATTAAAGCAAACAAGCAAACCCCTATCTTCTTGACACCGCTGGCTCTGTAGGGAGCAACACGCAATAATTTCCCATGGTTTGTTTATGTCTGTATCTAAGGAAATCCACTATATCAAAATCACCTGTCCATGTAGTGGCTTGTCTTAGAGTCTTTGTGTGTGTGATATATTAATTTTGAAGGACATTGAGCAGACATTGCCAACTTGTGCAGAAATACAGCAGATTATGATACAAGCAGCATGGCTAATGTGTAATACTGGAATTTAGGACCATTACTAGCCCACGGTGCCTACCAGTTTAGCAGAGGAGCCACGTGGTGTTAACCCAGCCAGGCATGGCAAATGCAGAGAAACCCGTCAGCTGAAACCTCCCGCAGAAAAAATAATTTGTCCTAACCCAGTAACCTTCACTTACTTAATTGTCTTATTTGTCTGGTTAGCTTATCATTTGATGGAGAGTTTGTACTGCAGTAAAAACGGTTTTATTTATTGTGCCTGTTTCTTTCTTTAATTTGTATTAATTCCTTGCCTGCTTCTTTCTGGATTTGAACTGAGCCTGTCCTCGTCTCAGCTGTTACAAATGCCAGCCTTTCTGAACATGAAGGGAAGGCTAGGCAATCTACTATGCTTCCAAGAAGTCTCTGGTTTGAAAGGGTTAATTTTTTGATTGGCTTGATCACTCGATCTCAGAATTTATTGCTCTATTAGGCAACACAAAGTTATGTTTCGGGGTTTACCTTCAGGTTATAGTTTATGTCTATATATACAGTGTCAAGCTAAAAGCCACGTGCTACTTACAGTTCCCCCTTCTTCTGTAGAGGGTTGTTTAAGACTTGGTGCTTAATAATCAACAGAGTATAGTGCTGATTTTACCCTTCTGAAGCATTTCTGGTTTTGGAGGAAAGATGGGTATTGGTTGTGATGCAGAGCTGAACGTAGAGTTAGTTTGTGACTGATGGCGTTGGCTATTACATGGTTACTGATGTATGGATTTACTGATTCTGATCATGTGTTAAGCAAACCCTGGTATCCCAGGCTCCCTCTCAGTTTTTTTTTTTTTCCTATTAACTACATCCTCCTTTCCTCCCTTGATTACGACATTTACCTCTATATGCACAGTCTGCCAGCATGTGTGCTGGATTCCCTCACTGCAAATACTAGGACGAGTTTAAGACTTTCTAAAGGTTAGCTCAGGATGTATTCAGAAGCATCTTGGATTAACTTTTCAACTACTGCAGGTAGTCTGTCGGTGGTTTGGAGGGGAAGTTCTGCAACACGAGCGGCTTGAGACTGAGCAAAAACCCAAGTATAGGCATCACCTTGGGGCCTTCAACCCCAACCCTCTCAATGCCAACAGAAGAGCCAAGAGTAGGAAGAGAGGAAGATGGCCCCTAGGAAGGGATAGTGGTGATGCTGGAGCAACACAGTAACTCTGACATTTCAGTGTCAATGATGGGGAGAAGAAGAAAATGCTGCTTAAATTGTGCTTTGAAGCTTTTTGCCCAGCGTGGTATGGAAAAGTCTTCATCTGCATTGTGATCAATAAGTTTGTGCACTGTGGAGTCCAAACATCTTATCAGCAATGCTTAATGATTGTGTGGTGCTTTAAACTTCATATGAAAGCGTAGGGGTTATTTTCCCCATTGCAACCTGTAATAAACATAAAATATGTAAAATCTGCAGCTGACAATATCATCGACGAGTTCTCGCCCTGTGTTCTGTGGGCTGATGTTGAAACAAAAGGGGGTTTAAGGATACACAATATTATATTCTGCTATTCAGTTAAGCCTGGCCATTTGGTGAAGGGGCCATGTTAAATCACACCTAAATTTGCAAGTGTCAGTAAATGAAGAGTCAAGGTGAAAACTTCATGTGTAGCTTCAGTCAGTATTTTTGTTATTTTGTTAATACCTTCATTTCCCCCCATGTGTTTATGGGTAAAGCAGTGCCCTGTGGTGGTAGCTCCTAAACTTGATCTCTGTGGCTGTTTGAATCGTTTCTTTCTGGGGCAATATAGGCTACTTAAATAACAAGAGGGTAGTGGAGGGGTTGGAATGAGCGTTTCCAGATCTGATGGTGGTTATGCAGGGTGCTCCTTGTAGTCCTTTGCTATCAAATGCTTTCACACACTGCTCTCTCTCCTTGAACAACTTCTGTGCATTGCATGGTAATGGAAGTCAAAAGAATTTGTTTGATGTTATTTATTCAAATCTGGAAAGGATGGTTGTACAAAGACCAAAGAAAAACAGTTTTAGTCTGACAAATGCCAAGGGTTTTTGTTTTGTTTTTAAAGCCCAAACAAACCCTTTGGGATCCTTGGCTGGGTATATAATAGCATGAAATACACCATTTCTTTCATTCTGCTCCCTAAAAATCTAATTCTGTATGCATTTAAAGTGGGAGTTGAGGCAAACACAGAGTTTAGCTCTGTTGACCTATATTTATGAAAAGAGAAGGCTTGCTAACTGTCGCAAGAAAATATATAGTGCTGTTTGTATACTCTGATGAAATGTATACACATACTAAAAACACTTCTGGGATTCTTCATCTTCGTACTGAATGTTTAAGCCCTTTGCAGCCAGATTCAATCCTTTTGTGCTGTTCATAGCATGTATATTCAGACTTGCCATTAATAACCATGAAACATCAATGAAGAGGGGCAGCAGAACAGGGAGTTTAGAAATAAGCAAGGAAGAGAGGTAGTACTGAAAACCTCCCTGATCTCAAGGTTTAAAGGTGAACTTTTTTTTCCTGCCTCTTTTTTTTTTTTAATTCAGCCCCCTCTTTATAAAGTGCAGTTTAATGGCTATCATGCTGCTTATTGCATAACTGTGGCACAGATGTTATTTTTTGTAATGTTGCCTGACATATTTAAAAGGGAAAGGGAGGACGGGAATTTATACTCTTTGGAGATGAATATATGGAGCCTGTTAGTCTTAAAAAAGTGTGAAGAGCTTGTTAGAGCCGAAGCTGGCACATCTCTGAAAGGCTGATCTGTGCAGTGGAGCTCTTCAAATAAAGAATGAGCCTTGTATCTTCTGGAGTTTGTTGTATGTTACCAGATAGCCTAAAATCAGAACTCGGTGGAGTACTTGCATGCTTAATGTTTGGGCACATGCTTAAATATTTTGTGGAACTGAGGCCAAATCCGAATGTATATTTAATAAAATAAGGTGTTGTCCAAAGGTAAGTTTTGCAGGAAAATCAGCAATGGTGCTTAGAGCTAGGGGACGTGAAGATGAAATATTATCACTCAGCATGGGTAGTACTGAATGTTTATGTGTTTATACTACTGCAGCTGAAAACAAAACCTTTAAAGTTGCTTTCTTAGGAAGGTTTGACTGCGGAAATACAGTTAGAAATACATGGGTTTCAGCGGAAGGAAAAAATTGCATGCAAGCCTAGTGTTTCTTGGTGGAACAGGCATGAAAACATAAAGTCGTCTCCTGTTGACATTTCTAACAACATTAGAAGTTTTGAAATAGTAGAAATGCAAATAAGTAGAGGTGAAAATGGTAAACGTTATATTTATATTTATTTATGTGTAATAACAGAATGCTTGGTGTTTCAGATCAGCACAGGGTGCCTTGATTCATGAAGTATTTGTTTTATAAATACTGGATAAAGCTGCACAACCCACCTCTCCCTGCTATATAGAGGAGCTAACCAGCTCATGGAGAAATTAATGACCTGCTAGAAATGCAGCCGTAAAATGAACCCAAGAATCTTGACTTCTCAGCCTTCATTTGTACGTGTGTGCGGGGCAATAGGATAATTGTTTGTGATAAATTGATAAGGGGGAAAGAGGAAGGAAAAGGGGGAAATGACACTTACTGTCATTGAGCATCTTTTTGAACTCTTAGATTAAAGATAATTCAAATGATTCATTTAAAAGAACTTGCAAAAAGACCAGGTGAACAGTTATAAAAACAAACAGAAGGAAACTTGGGAGTGTTTTTTACTTGTTTCTGCCTAGGGCAAAGCATTTTGGTTTGATTTTTATTTTGCTTTTGTTCTCCCCTTTGCCCTTCCCCTCTGCTGGATTACCTACTACAGGAAATAATGAATTAGGCAAAACAAAACCCTAAATTACAGTTGTAGATGCAGGAGCTGCTGTGTGAGTGTAGACTTACGCGCAGGCTCAGGTGTAAATTTTATGGCAGTCCTTGTGCCTGGCATTTTCTTCAGCAAGAAGCAGAGGGGCTGTGCTGACGTGCCTTGGCTCCCGCAGCCGGGCTTTCGGGGCTTTTTGTCCTTACAGCCGTGTGGGCACCGGGTGTCGATGTTACCCTCCTGGGTGGGAGAGAGGGCATCTCGCCTGCCTGCCTCGCTCCATCAGAGGCAAGGCTTCCTTGGCTGGCAGGTGGACAAAGCTCCTCCAGGATCTGGAAATATTCTCCCTTTCCAGTGTCCAGTGACGCCCGTGCAATGTTTAGTGTGTGGTGCTCTGAAAACTTCCTCTTCTGGCTAAAAAAGAAATGGATGGAAAATATTAGTCTAAAATAGAAGGTTCGTGCTGATGCAAGCTGTGTTTACTTTTGAAAATTCAGTTTATTAAACTCAAGGCTGCAGAACTCCAGGGATCAGTGATGCTGTCTGAACATCACCTTATGCACCGCACAGGCAATTTTTCAAAATTACTTTTTTAATTAAAAGTTGTATCGGTTTAATGCGAGTTAAAGGAAAGTTCGCAGGCTTAGTGTTGTCTGAAACATGCCGCAGATTTGGGAAAAACCTTTTTCTGCCTTTTTAAGTTTATCCAAAATAGTGAATATGCATGCAAAGAGAGGGGAATCTCTTTCTGGGCTTTACGTCTGAGGGATCGCAGGGTAAAGGTATTTATTGATTATCAGTCGAGCTCCGCTTCCGTTACCCTCGGAAGGAGCTACACAGAAGCTGGATTGGAATATGAACATCAGGAAAACAAGGAGGACTTGAGGTGCAGCGGAGGAAAGTCAATACAGAGCTTATTTAAATGTCAGCTGCCTGGAAGAGCTCTGCTCAAAAGCTGTAAGGAGAGATTAGGTCTAAGACACAATGCATGAGTGTGTAAGGAAGGGAGGAAAGATTGCTGAGCAAGTCAGGTGCTGTGGGGAATGCGTGCGAAAGGAATATATTAAGGAGGAGGAAGGAAGAAGAAAGTGCTGACTGAAAATTACATCTGACAATTAGTTTTGAGCAACTAATTGGAGAAGCACGTGGCTTTTGGACATGGGAAGACTGTGATCATAGTTGGTGGGCGATCTGATCCATTTTAACAGCGTTATTCATCAGCACAGTTGACAGGGACAAGCGACACTCATTACAAATCTGTTTACTACATCTATATATTGTATTTATTTTCTGAATGTATGTGCAGAGTAGAGTGTCTCTGTAAGCGTAGGACTTCTGGAATTTGAATCACATCGGCTAAATAAAGCCAGTAGGCCAGAGTTGTAATTGTGTGGCATTTGTCAAAGTAAGTGGATTTATATTCGGGGAGAGCTTGAGCCAAAAAATCACTGTTTTGTAGATGAATAGCCTTATTCTGAATTTCACGATCATTTTTATTTTGGAAAGTTAGCCGCTAATTATGTGTTGTAATAAGAAGTAGTTGTATTACAGTTGTGCCTGAAATAAAATGAGGTTGAGCACTCTCATACAAGAAACATTATTAGAGTCAGCCTCCAAAATTTAAACACAAACCAAGTTACACATAGGCTTTGATGGTGGGGTAAGGAAAACGTTGAAAGCGTTTCAGTTGTGGTGAAGTCTCTGGTGGAAGGCCTGCAGCCTTCTGGTCCATTTGGTCTGTAGCTGAGGAATGCTCCTGGTTCAGGCGGTGATGCTGAACTCCAGCGTAGCAGCGCATTTGAGCGATGCTTTCTGCTGTCGCTGAGGGGTTAGGAGTCTATCTCATGGTGGTAAACGATGACCTCATCTGAGTTTTTCAGTCCAACAGCAGTGGTACACTGGGTCATGAAGTCCTCAGCGTTTAGGCAGGACTGGGGCGAGAAAGATGGGGTGCACCCTGCTGCGCTGGAGCCCACTGCAACCCGGCCAAGTTTTTCTTTTTTTTGTTAGCCTCTTGCCTAATTTTGAATGGAGTTCAATGTCTTCATCTTCAGGGAAGTGAGTGCCTTGTACATATGATAGGCTAAAAGACATAACGAGTCTTCAAGATCAAGACTGTAGCTGGCAGCATTGCTTCCTTGGCACAGCGAAACTTTCTAGTCTTAGTCCACTCTGTTGAAGAAACTGTGTCCTGGAACAAGTGCTTGCTCAGGACAGTAGGACCATGAATATCAGAACAAAGGACAGCTGCAAAACAAATGCTGGTTTGGATGTGAGGGGTGTTTCTTGGCCTTTGCCATCTAGCATAAACATGTATCAACATGTATGCTAGTATTTGTATTCTTATCAGTCATACGTTACGGTCTTATTGTGCCACACTGACTGCAAACACATATTTATTAAAAACCATCACAACCGTTGCGCATGCTTCCCTCCTGCAGAGAGGATGAGAGAAAAAACAACATACGACGAGCATTGTTTGCATTGTTTAATGCTCTTCTCAGCAGAACAACTCATTTACACTAGAAGATACTCTATTGTCTAGAAGGGAGGATGACCAAGCAGGCTGAGCTGGGCAGGCACTTATTTAACAAGTAGATGGGATCTGAACCTGTGCTCTGAAGCAGTGGGCTTAGGTTACTGTCTCCCTCTCTGGCATTAGCTTTTATTTTCCAAAATGCGTTATGACAGTAAAGAGGTTTACATTGAAAATGCACAGGAGGTATCCCTTAGTGGTCTGAGCAGATGAGCCAACAAACTGAGTTCCTAGCACCAATGTTGACTTCTCTCTTGGCCATACGACAGTGCCATCATTTTTCTGTCCTGCTTGCCCCACTTGTTTAATAGGATTATTAATATGGATGTGTTTGCTTCCCAGGAGTGTTGTGAAAATTAGTTAAGGTTTGAAAAGTGTGTTGAAGAAGTCTCTCAGTGCTGATCATTATTACAACTACTGCTTTAAAAACACTTTTCTATTTCTTTTAGCAAAAATATTTCCTCTTCTGCTGGAATTTACTCCTCACATTTTTTTGTGTTGCGTGTGTGCGGTATCCCTAGGCTCTTTCAGTATACATACATTTTGTAAAACATTATATTTTATCCTGTGTTTGAGATTCAGATTTTCAGTATGTATGTTGTTATACAAAACGTGAATAGGAGGCAAAAAGCCTTATGCTGATGAAACTTCATGGTTGCTGCTTTCCCGGCTGAGCAATGCCTGTGGGTCATGTATGCATTGACACATATTTGCAATGATACTCCATCGCATCTATTTAAAGAAGGTGTTTAGACCTCTTTACAGCTCTTACAATGTTAGCTGCGTCTTTAGAGAAAGCTGAGAAGCAAACAGGCTAACAGGAGTATAGGGGGATGGACCTGGAGATGTGAGATGAGATCCTGAGAGAGAAATACTGCCCTTATCTCCAGTACTGAAACAAGGTGGTGACCGCAGGCGTGTTCTTTAAGGACGAATAGCTCCAGTGCAACTGCAGTTGAAGCCTTTTGGACCAGCCAGCTGTTAGACTCTCTCGAGTGACACAGACCCTGCATGTTTCAAGCTGCGTACTCTTTAAGTCCTGAAAAAATAAGGCAACCTTTCAAAGTTTGGCCTGTAAAACTTTCTTCCCTTTTATATGACATAGAGGAGCTATGATGCTTAACTAAAAGGTTCATGATATTCTTTTGAAGATTTCTATTCCAGCAAAAGGTGGAGAGATCTTTCCGCAGATTACTGTTGGCCAGGACTGATTTCTTGTCAAAAAATGACCTCTTTTAGCAGTTTCTTCAAAAAGCATCTGGGGAGCCAGTTGAACCTAAACCAAGAGGGGGTAGAGTTAAGAAGAACACTTTCTGAGGCATTTAAACTAGACATTTCTTGGAGGGGATCCTTCCAAGTGTTGATCTAGGTTGACTGTAGGTGGTATTGAAATCCTTGGATGCGACTGGAAGTTGGATTGAGGATGAAGGGAGAGAACAAGGAGATAAATCTCATGAGGAGTTAAGAATTTACTCTTGCAGGGCAAGAAAACACTGTACCTTCTCCCTTACAACACTCACCTAAAATGCCTGTGTTACCTTCACCTTGTGGACTTCTTCCGTTCTCCTTTACTTGTCTTTCTCTTCAAAGCTGCATCCCCTGAAGGTTATCTTGCTTCTTGTATCTGAGTTCACACAGAGAATGAGATGAAACAAGGCAAACTTGGTTCTAATAGCACTCTTCTAATTCTGCTGCATAATGGAGATGAGCAGTACTTACATAACAATATCCTGGGATGTTAATAGATTTAATAACCCAGAAAGGTGGGAAGAGGTTCTGAATTACCTATAAAATGGCATCTAACTAATGAAGTTTACGGGAAGCTCATCTCTTTGAAGAAGAGTCAGATAGTACGTGCAAGGCTTCTGCATATGCTCAGAAGAGGAAACAAAATGAAGCTGCCTGTCCTAATCGAAATAAATCTCCCATTAAAAATAAGTTCTAAGGTGCTGTTGGATTATGCCAGTTTTACATGGGCTTCTAGTTAAACTCTTGTAAAAAGGTAAACAACACAGACTTCTTTAGATTTAATTTTTTTTTCCAAGTGTAGATATGTACCAGTCTTGGGGATTATAACTCTGTATGTGCCCAATGAAAACAATCAGTTCATTAATGCTGTTTTGTTAGACCTTGCCCCCCTCTTGCCATGGTGATAAGGGACCTTAATTAGATCCCAGAACAAATGCTAGAGAGCTTGACAAAAAGGAGAAACATGGGGAGGGGGTGGAGAACTACTGAGATGTTGTTAGCAGATATATGCAGAGAGCTGTATCCTGCAGAGGAGAGACTGTGTTTTATTGAAAACATTGGTTTTCTTTCCCAAGAACAGAGCATGTGCTGGTAGGCTGTAAGCATCTGCAGACAGTATGTAGAATTGGTATTGGCAGCTTTATGTACGTCAGATCATGCTCCTAGGTGTGGGCACCTGTCCATCTGCCGAGGAGACCGAACGAGGAAAGCACTGCCGACGGAGTGGTAGTCACGAATTAAAAATGTATTCTTAAAGCTATTCTGGATGCTGATGATGTTCCCTGATGGGAAGTGGCCAAATCATTGGGTTGATTCATATGTTCATATGTTAAGAAAAAACGTCTGTGTGGGGAGGGGTGGAGAGGGAGGAGAAGGATAAGAATTCAGGGGATTTTCATGAATACTGTCGGCAGAGAGCACGTAAATGCAAGGTGGGGAATTACGATGCTAAACAATGAAAAGGAAGGTTAGCAAATAATGTTAGTTTGAAATAAGGAGAGAGAGTTTTCTGTAACGAGGAAATCTCCATGTGAATTCAAAAAAAGAAGCATGCAGAAACACAGGCATTAAAAACTATGTTGCATTTTTCAGCAAGAAATGTTAGGTTCTTCTGTTTGTCTTCTGATTATTGGGTGCTCAGGTTACACCTTCAAAACTTCCTGCGCCGCTGTTCAAGGTAGAATATTAACTTCAGGTTAGAATCTCAGCTTTTTATTAACTGCATTTCCAGTTTGAGATTGGAGGACTATGGCTATCAGCTCTCATACCTTTGTCTCTGGTCTTAAATCTACATGCTGCCTGTATAGTTGTACTTCATAATAATTCCTCACTTAAATTACCTCTCAATAAACTAAAATAAGATTATCTCCTCGAGTCTCTCATAGGAAGTGTGTTTTCCAGGTCGTAAGACAGTTGTTCTCTGAGCAACTAATTTATTAAATTTACTTCTTTTAAAATTTATTTTTTATTTTTATGTCAGATTTTCTGTGTCGCAACATACACATCTTGGTGCACAGGTGAAGGTGTTTCAAGCGAAATTTATTGCATTACAAGATGACACATAAAAGGCAACCCTGTTGTCAAGGACTATCAGGCAGTTTAAAGTCTGGAATTGGCTATCTGTCTAGCCAAATATTTTAGAAACTTCTAAGTAGGAACAAGGTGTAATTCCTGTATTTTTAAAAATACGCCTCTGGAAAGCATGCATCAAAACTGCCAACAGGCTAGTAAATATATCAAAAAGCAAATCCAGATGCCTGTGGACTTATGTGTCATTTAAACGCATTATAGTAGATACTAAAGCAATAGTGTGTGAGGCAGCTGTAATCTGTGAGTGAACACAAAAATGTCCATCAGCCTTGATTATGTGAGAGTAGCCTTCGTATCATCTTTAGTGCACTGAGCTGAATGTATTTTGGTGAAGCAACAGGAGCAAGACTTTGTCTTATTCATGGTCCAAAGAAAGCGTTCGGCTGGTTTGGGTAATGCTGTTTAACAGGCGGTCTTGAATTTACACTCATTAGGGGGGAAAAAAAATATTTTCTATATTGGTAAATTTTTTTTTGTACAAATTTTTATTTGCTGAACCCAGGATAAATTGTGTGGAACAAAAACAATTTCGGTTTTGGTAGTTTGTGCAGATTCCTTCCGAGTTGCTTGTTTTTGGACAGGGCTTTGGTTATGAAGAATGAAAAAGCTCAAGGTGTCATGGTGTTTGTATGCGCTGCTACGGCTGGGTGTAACAGCGATGCAATAGGTTCATTTTAACAAAGGTAACTTTGTTTTTGCTGAAATGTGTGCAGGAAAGAGAAACTATCTGAAGTTTACTAGGTGCATGATTTCTTATGATTTCTTACGATTTCTTACTCTTTCATTATTTCTATGTGTTGCCAATACCCCTATTCAGGATTTTCATTCAAGGTTAACGAAATCTCCTATACAGTTCTTGCTGTCCTTTCAAAACCCTGAATTTAATTATTTTTTAATTTACCCAGAGGACATGGTGGCCTTAGATATCCAGGACTATCGAGTAGTAGTTTCTGGTCTGCAAGAACAGAAAACAGACTTCTTACTGGAATTGAATGGAAACTGAGGTTGTTCAGTTTAAGTTTTCCAGTTTTCCTTCACAGGCTGAGAGTAACTGCTATAAGCTTAAACAAGTCATAATTAAGACAACAATAGGGTTATAGAGACAATTTCATGGACACTTAATGGAAAGAGATTTCAGATAAATATATATGATGACTGTAGTTTAAGTAACATTAATAAAATAAGACAGAAAGGTAAATGAGGGGGAGGAGACTTGAATTTTCAAGTGGATGAGTTGAAGGAGTGAGGATGGTCAGCAGCGGTACCGCTGCCTGCCACTTGTTGGGAGTTCAGTATAAATGGGTGACTAGGTTTCCCTGCTCCATAAATAAACCCGTGGTCCACAAAATTATTGTCAGATAAACATTACTGCTGAAAAGAAACCCATAAACTCATGCTTTTAGGGATTATAGCATTGTTAGTAGTAAATAATACCATTAAAATCAGCACCTTTCAGACAGATGCGTCAGGAACAGTGAACATGAGCGTCTGCCCATCTTCAGAAGTCTGGTTCTACAGAATTTAATGGAAGGTCTCAGCAGGTCTGGAGCTGTTGTAGAAGTGATTGCTGGTGAAGTACGAGTGGGATGAAACCAGAACAGCACGTCTGGAAGTGGGCTTTGTTGTTTTTAAAGCTGCATGGATTGCTTCCATGTAGTACGTGGTTGAACATCTTGTAGTTCTGGGGGAAAAAAGGCAGGCAGAGGACAAGCCAATTACATTGTTTAATATTAAGTTGAACTTGCTTATGCTCTGTAATTTGAAAGGAATAAAATCAGTATTTCCATCTTCATTGTTAGTCCATTGTAAATTAGTAAAGTTGGTGCTTTATAATGTAATATTTTGATTTTCCTTCAATTTCAAACCTGTTTTATAAATGCAAAGCGAAGATACAGTGTCAAAAGAAATGCAGAAATTCAGGATGAGTGCACCTTGGCAATGCGCATTATTCATGTGATTTGTGTACGGTGTTCACTTACAGGAATGACTTCAACAGTTGGCAGGGAAGGCTTCACTGCACACTCAAACCTTTCTTCGAAAAGATCTCTTCTGTCATGACTTTTGTTATTTCACAGAATCCGTAGTTCAACTCCACTGAAATCATCCAGCCTCCTTGGCTGGGCAGTCAGTGGCAGGATACCCCATGGGCAGGCTCGCTGCGCGCGCTGGTGACTGAACGCGTGGGAAGAGGTCAGCAATTCACCCACCGACTTTGGTTGAAGTTGCTTTTGGACTGCAGGCAGGCTCCCGTCAGAGCAGGAAATGCACATGCAAGGTATTAAATACTGTAATTAGGTGATCTAGAGGATTTAGTCCTAAATCATGACTTTTTTTTTTTTAAGCTGTTGTTTCTAGTGGTCGTACGTGTTTCTTGTCCAAGAAGTTTATGTTTGGCTTTTACTAAGCCAAAATGTTGTGGGAAAGTTTTTAAAATTATTATTTAAAGCTCAAACCTTTGCTAATTCCCACAAGTGGATGTTTTGTCCATGTGCAGACAGAGAATAAACTGGAAGTGCCAAAACGCAAAGTGCTCTCTTCCCCATGGCAGAAAAGGACAGCAACAGCACATGGAAGGTGTAATGGCTTACTGCAGACACCTTTGAACAGGTTAAGCTGATGAAACCTCTCACTAATCCTTACTCTGGTTTCCACCTTCCTCAGTTAGTAATTGTGGAGATGAGCTCGTACTGGTGAGTTTTCTGAAACTGTGTGTGTAAACAGTATATATTACGAAAACTATGAAGACCGCATTCGTAGGTTTGACTGCAAAGCTGGGAGAGCCCTGCTTGAGCCAGTTTCCTTCTGCAATCCCCTTTTATCTCCAGCAGTGCTCCAAGAAGTAGGTTGCTCTTGGGTTTCTTCTGCGTAAAAATACCAGACTTGCAGGGTAACAACGTGAGATATTAAGGAGACATGGTGATTATTTTTCTAGCTCACAGCAGATGTCAGTTACCCTCCCTGTAGTTGGCTTTGTATACAAGTTTCATGGTAGGTAAGTATTTTGATGAAGGGTGGCTCCTTCTCCACTCCCTTCTGGTTGCAGTGAATAGTGCAATTTGTTTACAGGGGTACACTGTTACCTATCGCATAAGAACAGGCTGTGTTTGTATAACTGCTGTCAAACTGGTGCAACCACGTCCGTGCTGAGTGGTAGGTAGGGTGACGAGACTGCAAAAGCAGTGTGGTAATTGTGTAGCTGCACCGGTAGAGATGCGTATGGAAAAAGTCCTTGGTGGCCTGGCATCTGCTTTTATAGTTTCTACTGAGCTGATTACTGAAGCCTTACATTAAAAAATGAAACCCTAATTAAGGATTAAGTGGGTTGAACAGTGTATTTGCAGCGAGTCTATTCAAGGTGTTGATTCGACAACTCAGGTGCATTCTCTCAAGAGTCTCAAAACGTATCTGAAGTATGTCCAGGAACATGACTGTAAGAGAAGGAATCAAGGGCATATGGAAATTGTACACAGCTCATTTAATACCGGATCAGCAATTCTAATCAAGAGTTAGTCACTTGCCAGATGTATGCATTTGACCCAGACGGTCAGGGTTTGGGAGCATGTGCTGGGTTTCTGGGTGAGAGTGCAGCCCTCGGACTTGAAGGCCTGCTGTGAGGTTGCAGCTAGTGTTTGTGTCGGGGCGGGAGGAATAACTAACTGCTCATCTTCTGCAGCTGTACTGCTATTCCTTTCTTCTTTCCATCCCTCCTGGGCAAAAAGGTAGTCCGGCAAAAAAATTTTGGATGATACGCTGTGCCTGAAGGGAGAGCTGGAGATGCAGGGGACATCACACCGCCATCTCCAGGAAATGCAGCTCTAGTCTGGGATGCTCTTTCATGTCTCTTGAGTATCACAGTATAGGTTTAGGCATCTAGCAAGTCAGGTGTTGCACAGGCAGCAGTGCTACTTTTAAGGGGAAGTGAAGCTAGTGGTTGTGATTATCAAAGGCTCATTGCACAGCTTGGTAAACACAGGTCCAGCTCAAACGTTTGTCCCATTACCGGAAGAGCATGGGTATCTGTTCGGGGTTGGATGATCACGCTGGCCCGTAATGGTCCTGGCAGGGAAGCTTGGGCACTGCCTGTCTGTTTGATTTGTCTCCCTGGCTTCCCCTGCCTTGTATCCTTCGCATTTCTGGCACGGAGGCTGTCTCAAACTGCAGATGGTAATAAGGAGCAGGGATGCATGAGCTGGCGAGGTGCTGGAAGTGACCACGCGCTGGCAGCCACTGGGGCTGAGGAGCAGAGCGAAGTCATTCACACAGAGCTCTTGCAGGACTGTTTTACTTCTCGCCATACCCTTTTACAGAATACAGTAGCCTGTAATGTTGGCGTACCATAAAATTCATTACGGTCTGGCTCTTCCGTTATACAGCTACCCGGAGTTTGTCGTTGGTTTAAGCAAATAACGCAGTCAAACCAGTAAGTGCGCACAAATGTTCAAGAAATTAAATTAGCAAGCCAAAAGTGATGGTATGGAAGGGGGGAGGAGGGAATAAAAAGATAAGGCTTTGTAAAAAGCTTGATTGTAAGCAATTTATAAGCAGATGTTTAGAGCATAAGTTTTTCTTTGTGTTCTCTGGAAAGTTTCTAGTTTACTCTTACTTCTCAGTTAATGACAAAATAACAATACAACTTCCAAGTCTGTTATGAACAAACTCGCGTGCGCTTTGCTTCACAGAAATTCTTTTTGCAATATGTAGAAATTTGACACAGAAACATTAGATGCCTGTGTAATTCTGTACAAGTGTTAGATGCTCTTGGTATCCGTCAATTTTAGCCAGTTTCTCTGCAAGAGCAATGGCTGTAGCCCTGTTATGTGCTAGTGATGTTCTTTAACAAATCTCTTAATCCTTTTTTCACTGAAGGTAAAACTGAGAGAAGGAAGTTAATGGCCCAGTTGTGTAAAGGTGCTGTAGGTGCTCAGCTCTCAAGGATGTGAGTGAGGGTGATGAGAATCAGGCTGCAGAAGTTAGTTAATCTAGCACAAAAAGCTCGTGTGCTCACAGCGAATCATGTAATTCAACCAGGTTCCCTATACAGCTGCTTGGAGATGAACCTGTTCCTTGGAATAGAACCTGGTGGATGTTCATCCATGAATTAGTGTTGAAGTGATTTTGCTTATTGTACTTTCCATGATCTGGGAGAACCTGAAGCAGCGGTAGCTACAACAGCCACTGCAAACTGGTTTGTCTGGTCCATTTGAAATTGCATGTACACTTGCAACTTCCTTAAAATTTTCTGCAGTTGCATGCCAACTTCTGAGCTCCACTGCTCAGTGCAACTAATGTTCACGGGGGCTCCTGGCAGCTGCGATTGTGCTCAATGGGAGTAGGTGACATGGCCAACCTGCTGTACACCAACGTGTCCGTGGAAAGCACCAAGGAAACTGGTGCTTGAGCCAAGGATTGCAGGAGTGTCTCAGAGTAAATGAGGTGGTCGTTAATTAAGGCTGGGGTTTCCTCTACTTGATGAAAGCTAATTAGGACTTGCCAAAAAATATGCATTTCAAACGGCCTGTAACTAAGGCCTAAAGTTTTGATTATTCTTGTCAAAGTGGGAAAAGACATTTCTGGTATGTAGTGGTCAGTGCCACTGGTGATGGTATTTTTCGGAAATGGGTAGTTACATTGCAGCTTACCCCATGAGCTAGTGGAATGAAAAAGAGTGAGAATCCCACTTTTGCCAGCTTGGATGCAAGAGAGATTGACCTTATCCCCAAATTCGCTGGCTAAATTTGACTCAAGCCTTTTCCCTTCTTCCTAAACTCCCCATTATGGTTTTAAATACATGTATTCAGTATTCTTGATGTCTGTCCTAAAGCTGCATAGCATTTCTGTAAAATATAAAATACCTTGTGACACTTGCCATTTCTTTCTACGTGTATGACCTCTGGAATAACTCCAAAGCTCTGGAAAAGAATGAGATTTTCAGTAATGGCTACAGGCATTAAGGGCACAAATACCATTGAGTATCAGTGGGATTTATGCTCCTAAGTTGCTGTAAGTGCTTTTGAAAGTCACATCCAAAATGTATCATTAAGAACAAGATATGCTGCTAATGTTTTTTAAAGCAGATGTGTGGTATAAATGAACAATAAAATGTAAGGTGCTTTATAATGTTATTCTTGTGGAAGAATTGTTAAATACATAATTATTACAAACAGCTGAATTTTGGAGAGCTTTCTTGTCAGGATTGCAGTTTGGTATGTTGATATTCATCCAGCTATAGAGAGAAACCAAGGGACTGTGATTTCAGGGCAGAACTCCTTTACTCTGTTGTTAATCAAGAAGAAAGTTCTATATATTCCTACTGAGACAAGAAAATATCCCCAGTTTCCAAGAAATGTTCTAGTACACTGATTGTTAAATGTAAATGAGACCCTGTCATTAAAATCCATAGATTCACAGTGCTAAATGACAAACTGCATTTACCACATCGCTTAATACACCATTCTTTTATGTTACTATCTTGAAGGTTTGTTACTGCTCAGCGATGTCTGTGAAGTTTTCTGGTGGTTTCGGCTAGCGGCTTTCTCATGTCTCCAGTGGAAGTTTGTTTTCCATTGACCCCTGAATCACCTGAAGTCAGGAGACGGGCTGTTACTCTATGAACGGATTCCTCCTGCTTTTCTTTTCACAGTACCCAAACTATCTTTTTTTGATGTGCCACATGTTCTAAAAATGCACCATTTTGCCCTCCTTCCTTACCAGTGCCCGATTGCATTTCAGCATTGTATACCTATTTATTAGATTTTAATTTTTGAATTCTCTTTCTGAAGAGGTGGTTATTCCTTTGGGAATTGTCTCCCGTGTTTTGCCTGTGCCTGAGCTGCTAGCCCATTGAATGACTGCGTATTTATGGGGCTGGGCACTCCTATTAGCAATTGTAGTTACATATTTAAACATACTTCACATAAGTAATTATGTTTTATGGCCTGTGGCCAGATTGACTAATTCTGCTTCCTCGAAGCTCCAGAAAAATACACATATTTAGAACTTGGCTAAAACTTCCCTTTAGCTACTCAGTGACGTTTCCCTAAGGTCAGGCTGTTCTAAGTGGGCAAATAAAGGTGTTTCAACATAAGAAAATTTCGAACCAAGTTTTCCCGTCTGTCTTTCTCCTCCTTTTTTTTGAGCCTGTCTTTGGTGGCAGCTGAATCCTGTTCCAGCCGAGGGGGCTTGTTTTGCGTGGACATGCTGGTTGAGCTCCTTCACATCCTCGAATGCAAAAGACCTGTCATAAATAAACTGCTCAGGTCTCTGCTTTTTTTAAAAATCATCACACAGAGCGAAAGAGGGGCCAGCTGGTTGCCCTATCGCTGCAGAGAGGAAATATGGACCAACTCCGGGCTCAGTCGCTGTGCTGGAATGGGTGAATCAAAATGAAGTGGCTGGATTTACAAAGGACTTCATTTATAGTTGCTGGTTTTTATTTGTAGTAGAGCTGGTTACAGGCAGGCAATTGTCAAAAATAGGAAAACACTGGGAAAAAATTTTTGTGTTGAGCTTTGTGTGGTGGCGTTGTTGTGTTTTGCAAGTTCTGTGTCCTCTCCGAGACATTATTGACCGCTGCAGGGTGGGGAAGGCAAAAAGCCTTTGCCTGGCTTATCCAGCGCGGTTCGGTGGGGCAGCTGAACTGGCTGTGGCCTGGCGTTTCTGCCCGGCATGTATAACTGTAATTCCATTTTTGAGCCCCAGCATCCTGCCTGACAGCTCGCGTGTCCTCCTGCCATCGTGCTAATTGCTTGGCATTCCCTGGGTTTTAGTGCATGGTATTCACGTGCAGAGATCTCCCTTTTCACAGGTGGGTTTAACACATATGCCAGGTTGGAGGGGGAATTTTTTTATTTATTTGTTTTTGCTAGTCTACGTTAGGTTTAAAATGTGAAGCCATTAAACGATAAAAGCAACACACATGCCTGTAGAGGTCAATTTAACTGGTACAGCAGCACAAAAATACACAAAGGACCTATGTAACAAAACCTAATCAGCTTTAGCTTGAGGGTTACCAGAATCCACATCTTTCAGATTGCTTCTATCAGTTACATTTCTACAGTTCAGCACTATTTATTTATTGCAGTTGAAGCACAATATTTGTACCTATTAGCCTTTGAGTTTCTTTTTTAGCTCCCTCCCTATAAAGCAAGATGCAGCATTATTATTAAACTGTTCTCGGGGCTAAACATTGTGAATGTTATTCATGTCTATGTTTATTAATAAAGAAGGAAGAGGGAGAAGGTTTAGCTTGTCTGGTTTGCTTGACTCGCATCAAGAATAACTTTGTATGAGAGAGAGCTTTCAGTAAGTATTTGAAATTGCATAATGAAAAGGTTCTGGAAATAATTATAAAAATCAGACTGAAATCACTTTGAGAATTGTTGAGGGTTTTATTTTTTTACATTTAAATTGGCAATGAAGTGTAATGAAGACAGTCAGAAATAACCTCTGACGCCCACGCAGGGTATATATAGAGATTGTATTTACTCTGCTGTGCAAGCATCTACTGCAAGATGGCACATTAAAATGTGAACAAAACAGCACATCCACGCTCCTGGATGCCGCAGTGCTGTTACAATCTGATAAACAGTTCGAGTGTGGAGTGCATGCTGTGTGCATGTATTATCTCTCTGTTACGTTCTGCGTTCTGGCATTTAGCGTCCACTATCTTTGTCTCCATGAAATGCTGCAGCCGCTCAGGACTGCGGTTCGGCGTGGGGGGGATATTCTCAGGCTGCCCTCCTTCCTCTCCGAGGGCAATTTTCCAAATGTTAGCCAAAACCAGCTGGTTTGCTCGGGAACGCTCTAACTTCCAAACTTTCCGTGTTTTGCACTTTATGTTGCCGTGTGTGTTAGCACACACGAGTAGTTCAAAGGAACCCTTTTGTCAGGTTGATTTGCAGCTGGGGATGATGATGTTTAGGCTGCGATGGGTATCAGGCAGAGCGCGGTATCGAAAATTAGGGTAGCTCTTGTAGGGCATTGGTTCACTCTTCAGCAGCAATATTCCAATGGCACATTTTATTTTCTTTTAGGTTTCAGCTTTTTCTTTCCCAGTATAAAATTGTTTACGGTCCTTGTAGATATTTATATGACCTTTAATATATAATCTCTTAATTCATTTTGTACTGAATGTGCAGCATATTGAGACATTAGCTTTAGAGATTCATCTCAGAGGATATGTTAACTCTAAAAATCAAATGCATCAAATTTGGGAAGAAAAGCCCAATTGTAAGTAACTGACCTCTTCCACTCCCCGCCCCCCAGCTCTTTCACCTCAAAAAATGTCATATTGCCTATATTCGTATGTGATAATTTAGCATGAAAAGCACTTTGAGCACCCTGGAATGAACATTTTGACATTCAAGTGGATGTTTGCTTTCACATTTTCCATATTCCTGTATACCTCTGCGAGAAATGCATTACAGAATTTTTGTATCTGAAATTATCAAAAAATGTTTCAAATGCTGGTAATTAATTCTCAGCTAATGATTTCAGCATGGGCATCCAGTTACTCTGGCTGAGAAGTACAGGTAGAGGTTGAATTTGGAGCTGGAGTTTATTATGTTCCTGTCTTCCTTCCCTCTTCCCCCCCCATTACTTTCTCAATGGGAGAAAGTTCTCCCCCTCAGTTGGGGGAGAACTGGTAGAAGGATTTGGGGTTTGTTTTGTTCGGTTGGTTTTGGTTTGGATTTGGGTGCTATGATGGGGTTGGTTTTTGGGTCAGTGAAAGAATTTGCTTTCTGATTAGCAAAAATGCCCCATTTATCTACTGTGCATGTGGCAATCCTGTGGCCTCCCATTTCACGTGTTCTCGCTCTAATGAAAAGGAGTGCTCCTTAACAATGTAGGTATGGTAAAGAGAAGGAAAAAACCGTGTGGCTAGTTGTTGGCAGCAGCTATTGTTTGCAAAGGGATGTCATCACCTTCAAAATTTGTTGTTTGTTAGAATGCTTTTTTACCTTCCCGTGTTGCGAGTAGCATTTAAAATAAGCAATACTGAGAAAAGATCATCAGAGTTCTTGTATTTTTCCAGGCTGTTTTTGTGAAGATACCGGTACAAGTACATTTAAAGAGTTTTTCCTATTTTATATAGATTTTTTACATAACTGCAGTAGAGAACAAAGGTTTCATATTGGGGAAAAAAGTATTATTTGTAAATTCTTAGGGGGAAACTGGGACAGACAAGGTATGTAGATTAACTTCTAAGACCTGTAAATTTTAATAGATTTAAAAAGGTGATTGGCCTTTTATTTTATAATCTTGTCCAGATACTCTCATGCAATATAAACAATAAAATTAAATTATTATATTCTCTATGTGTTTTTCATCTGTAATGAATTCTTGATGTGGAAACTCTTGAAGAGATAACTTCACAGTGGCTTAGATGTACACTGCGATGCCATGATGTGTTGTTTACTAATTCTAGTATGTGCTTTTGTTCTCTTTTTTTTTTTGCTCCAGGATATTTTTGTCTGCATTTATTAGTGCAATAGTGAAATTAGTGCAATAGTGAGTTTTCCCTTACAGAAAAATATGGTGGACAAGAAGTAACGTTAAGCCTGCTGCATACCTAGAAACTTACTTTGTAGATGTAAAATAAGTAACTTTATGGTGACAGGCACGTTCCACAGAGAGGGGCGAGAGCTCTGTCCCGTCTCCGTGCTGTAGGAACGCCTGAGTTACATGCTCACCAGGGTCAGCTAATTAAGGAAATCCAAGGGATGGCCAGGCATTATATCTGTAGCCAGTGGAGGTTTGCAACAGTCGAGATTTCTAGATTTACCTTGACAATGAATGCCTTGCCTTCATTGGCATCTAATCTGGGGTTGGTTATAACATACTAGGTACCACTTGGGGAGGGGGGAACAAACCAGAACAAAACATCTCCAGTGGTGTCCTTAGGTCCAGTCTTGTGTCCTCTGAGAGCGCTGCAATCTTTCACATGGACTGAAGTGTGACTGCCCATTTCCAGTTGTTCCTCAAAGTTTTTACAGCTCTATTGCCCTGCCCCACCGTGGGATGGAGAAACCAAGACCAGGGGAGGTGACACCGAGGACGATGCAGCTCTGGCAGCAGGGTACTGGGGTGGGTGGCAAAGCCTGGGGAAGAACCCTTGGTCCCCCCCCCATCCCAGCTCTCTTCCCCGCCTTCGCTCCTGATGGGGCTCGGGTAGAGCTGGGGCAGGTACCCTGAGGCTGCTGCGATGGGGTGAGGTTTGTTGCATTTACACCAGTTTTATCCGTTGGACTCCATTGCTTTAGAGAAAGCGGTGAAATTCAGCAGCCAAGGTGGATTTCCATCCCCGGCTCCCCTCTGTGTTGTTGCAAGCGTTTGCAGAACATATGGTATGTAAGAATCACCCATTTCTCCGTGAGATCCCAGCAAATTCTCAGCATATCAGGGTGAGATACTTTTAGAGCGTCTCTTAACTCTTTAATCGCTGAATTTCCATCACAGAGCATTGCATGAAAACATATGGTTCACCCCCCACCCTGTGTTGTGGTTGGTTTTTTATGTTGCAGGTTTTTTTTCTGTTTTGTTTTGTGTGTGTGGTTGGGGTTTTTTGTTTGGATTTTTTATTGTGGTGTTTTTTTTTTCCCCCCGTCCCCAGAGCAAGATAGAAGGAAAATACATGATACCACCTCTAATTGTTGGTCGTGTGGCCTTTTGGGAATGACGTTATTTTATCTTCGCTAAGCTTTTGCCCCCATTTTGAATGACGAGCCTCTCGAATGATGAATTAAGTGCAGGCCAGTCTCTGACCTTTCTGCATGCATTGGAGGATTTTTTTTACCCCATCACTAATGCTACCTGTCTGATCTTGAGCAGTATTTTACTCGCTCACCTCTACCTTCCCTGTACCTCTCAGAACAAAGTTTCATTTCTGTTTTTTTAGTCTTGGAGATACTGCACTGAGCATGAATATTTCATGTTACATTTGCATGTCTTCCTTACCATTAGACTGCTATACTTAATAAATAAAAAGACAGAAAAATAGTTGCTTGTTACACAGAACTCAGTTTTTAATGACTAATGTAAATACAGTTTAAATCTGTTTTAAAAAAAAAAATCACCAAGACAGTGTTGATTACATGAAAATGGTGAAATTAACGCCTGTTCTTAAGAGCATAAAATGGCATATAATCTGCACAATAAATAGGTTTTTTGAAATGTTCCTGTACCTTGAAAATAATCAGTAGACATGTTTATGAACACTTGGGGTTTTTTTTTTTGCTTGAAGTCACTTAAAATGTCCCCGACCCTACAAACACATACGGGATCAGTAATCAGCTACTGCAAGGCATAATCTCATTTTTGTTTTTACATAAGCATTAAAACCTGTGTATTATTAACACTTCTGTTTGTTTTGGAAAGTAGTGTGAAGTAGATCCAGGGCTTTGGTTTTTTGATGCCGTGTTTCAGGTTAGAACTTCCAAAACAAGGATAAGCAAGTTTGTAATCATATGGAAATACAGCAATGAGTGTCGGTGAGTATCTTGTTTATGGTACATCTATCACAGCAATTAAATGCTGTGGCTTAATTCTATTTTTTGACCTTCCTGCCAAAAACATCTTGGTCTAATTTTCAAATATTCGATAACTTCTTGTTGTCTTTTCTCAATTTTGTTTATTTTTGCAAATGTGTTTTACTGTTTGTTATTCCAAGATAATATTTTCATATTCCAGAACTGCTGGAACCTGTGGGATTTTTCACATCTAAACCTGTGGCAGGTGCATCAAGCTCAACATACTGCCGGTATGCATAGGTCCAGTCCTTTTCATTGGAAACGGGATGGTGTTGGCTTTTGCCAATGGTGATTCTTGTCCCTTTTCTGATGATTGCAGAACAGGCAGTAGTGCAGCAGGGTGCTCAGGAGCTCTTCTTTTCCAGATTGCTGGTTTGACAGGGCTTTTTGAATAAAGCCATGGTGTTTATGTTAACGCAACATATATAAAAATAGTTCTTCTTGCATCCCATTAGTGGTGGTGGTTTGGTGGTTGTTTTTTTTGAACTACTGAAGAAAAAGAGAATGCTGCCCACTGTCATGGAGACGAGCTAGGTAGATAGATAGATGGTATATTTGTAATGTTCGTTTCCCTCCCTGGGCCTTCCTTTCAAAAGAGCTTTAGCATCGCTGGAGTCTGCAGCTCATTCTTAAGGATAAATGTACCCGAGACTGAAACGCAGTTCCCTGTGAGATGAATCAAAGCAGTTGTTACAGCTCAATTCAGTACTGAGGCTGAAGAGCGTAACCTCCGGTTGAAATTACGGGAAGCGCTGCAGACGTGGACGGGGCGACGCGCGTGCGGGACGGCCCTCGGCCAGGTCACGCAAGTGTGGCAGATTGTGTCAGCGGCGTCTGCTCCGCCATCCTTGTGTGACTCCGCTTCCAAAACCCTCCCCTTGGCAGACCCACCTCTGCCAGGTTTGTGGCCCTTGGCACAGCATCGCCAACTGAATTTTGTCGGGGGTGCGAAACTAAAGCTAACTAAATAACTAAAAATTGCCGTAACAAATAACTCCAGAGCACCTTGCTGATACTTCTGAGGCTGCGCGAAGTAGTACTTTTTAAAAGCCTGTTTTGTGTTTTTGGTACAGTCTTTGTTTGGTGGAGGCACTTTGCACTCTCTAACCTTCCTGCGGCTGTGGCTGGAGGACCAGGGGTTCAGGCAGGTCGAGTGCCGACGGTGCCCAAGCGTGCCCTCCCTTCCTCCCTTACGCTGCTCCCAGTGTCAGCTTCGGCATTCAAGTGATAATCTTGCCTCATTTTCACTGACTAATAACGGTGATTAACCTTTTCAATTTTGACATCATAGATAATAAATCAAGCGTATTGGTATCGCATCTGCAACGGTAAAAGTTTTTAGAGGATAACAAAACAGGGGCTAAAAATACAGCACGGGCAGTATGTGCTGCCTGTCGTCTTGTAAATCAGCGCTAATTACTGTGCAGTTGGGAGAATTTTAAAATGTGCACTTCTTTGCACTGCGTGCTAGCCCGGAGTCCATATGCAGAAACAAGAAGTGATTTTGGTAATCGGTTTATAGCGTCGGACTTCTTGCTATTTTCAGATCTCTTCCCCCCTGCTTTCAGTTTGTTGAAGGAACAAATCCTCCAAGGATGAGAGCTCCTACAGGGTAAGGCAGCGAGGGTGGCAGTGGTGATGAAGAGAAGAGAAATCCAGTCTTGTCTCCTCTCCTCCATTGCTGTGCCAGATGGGACTTCCAGACCGGCACATGGTGGCTTTCTATTCCTGGCACCGTTCGGGGATGACGGTGCAGCACCTCTCCTGCGGGACACGCAAGTCTCTGTTTACACGGTCGTCCCTCTGTATCCGAGAGCAAAGGGCTAACGTGCACAGCTTCCGCTGTTCCTGAAATGTAGTTTTGTGAAGATCATCAGATGGAATCGTGGTTTGTTAAGCATTTTGCTTTCTGGCATCGCCACCGGATCACGGATAGAAATGTGTAGCCGTCAAAAGTGGCAGCTAGGAAAACAAGTTGTCACTGCCAGGCTGGATGCAGGCATCTCGTGGTCCCTTTGTGTGCTCTCCTGCTTCCCATCACATCCCTGCTCCTCCCCGAGAATCTGCCCAGACGATAACGTGCCGGCTCCTTGACGTGCGACAGGTATCGTTTGCTTAGGTTTAATTTGCCATGGTGCATCAGAGTGCTGG
This sequence comes from Fulmarus glacialis, assembly GCF_000690835.1. NCBI lineage: Eukaryota > Metazoa > Chordata > Aves > Procellariiformes > Procellariidae > Fulmarus > Fulmarus glacialis. The sequence goes on along the minus strand of NW_009189349.1, from coordinate 124,241 downwards.
TAGTCACATGATAGCTGGAGACCTAACTGTGGGTTCGTTCTTGGAGATATTGTTAATTAAATTTTTTATGAAGGAGCTGAGGCACACCAGCAGTGATCTCCTTTCAAGCAGAAATGTAGCAGGCAGTTCCCAAAGAGACCTCATCTGCTCTCTTCTCTATGAAAATCAATTAGTGTTATGAATGTGTGATAGCTTCTTAAAAAAATCTGTCATGATGGAGAAGTCTTTACACCTTAGAATAGTAAAGGGAAGGATGTCTCTCTCGCTCCTCCTCCCTTCCCTTCTCCCTCCCCTGCTCTGGCTGCTGAGCATGGCTGTGGGCGTCCACTTTCTTTTTGTTCAGATTCTTCAAGGTTTTTTAAAATTATTTTTTAAATCAAAAACAAGCAGAGAGTTGTTCTGCTTGGTAAGGACAATTTGCAAATTAAGAAATCCTTGTTTTGATACCTATTACTTCATCAGCATCCCCAGGTATGGGATTGCTGGGGCAAATTCTTGTTTCGTGTTTACTAAGTAGCACTTTTTATTTAGTGAGTGACCCAAGGTACATGCCGTAGATGTGGCATTATCATTGATTTCGTAATGAGGCAGCCATTGGTTCTTCTACTTAAATGCTTTATTAATTCTCTCTCTCTGCAGTGTAAACACCGTCTCATTGTTGACTGTGTGTTTGTTTTTTGAACTTCCTATCCAAGCTTAAATGCTGATTTCCCCCCCTCCCCACCTTATTTCTGCCTAAGCAGAGCTACACACTAGAAAAGAAAAATATCATACTTATATGCTAAAATGCTTAATAGCTATGTAGGAGTTGTAGACAAAGATCATTTTCTCAGCATGACAGTGTTACTAGAGTAAATGACTTCAACCAATCAAAAAAGGTGATGTTTTCAGTATATATTTTTGCCTAAGCCTTTATTTTCCATTATTGCTGATACAATATTTGACATCTAGAATATGCTTTCAGGAGATTTTTCTAAACAAATGTATTGAAAAAGAAAATGAGGTATTAATCTGTGAAAATGTAAAAGTTGCTTTTGAAACCACCTTCCCAAAAACATGCAAATCAGAGAGTAGCAATTTTCCTTTTTACCTGGGATACTGAAATTTTACCACCACTGTTCTACCTTCTTGTCACTCTTTTGTCACTCTGTCACAGAAGTGACTTTCACCCATGCAAAATGTATGATTGCACAGGCTTTGACCTTTAAAAAATGCACTGTTGTTTCCTTCCAATTAGTCCTTATGAAATTAGCACAGATACTAGCTGCCTTGGCTCTCCTAGTTCAGATCTTAAAAACAAGGCTGAGGCAGGAGGGTAAACCCATCTTCTCCCCTGCCTCCAAAAATAAATAGGGACCTCCCAAATAAACCCCAAATATTCTTAGGCCTGCAGTTACCTTGCTGAGACCTCTTGTAGAAAGAGGGGAAGAAGGAAATTAGTTTTGAATTCATCATTTACACAGTTAATCCATCACAAGCATCCAGCCCACGGATCTGTGGAAGACTGTTGCTCCGGGGGCGGACAGCTTCCCAAACGGGAGACCGCAAGCCACGGACGTGCGGGCTCTGACAGCGTCCTCGTCTCAACCATTAGTGAAGTACCGAGGGCACTCTGGGTGCTTTGGGAATTCACGGTCCACACAGATTTAGAAGGGAAAAAAGGGGTGTTCTGGGACGCGGGCAAAAAGTGGGTGTTGCTTTGTTCTGGGGCAGCCAGGAGCAGTGATGGGGAGAAGGAAGCTGGGATCACTGGCTCTTCTCCTCATCTTCACTCCAGATCTTTTCTTCTTTTCCTCTGCCTGGTACCTCATTTTCTTCATTTTTCTTTCCTAATCCTTTGCCTTCCCAGCTATGCCCATCAGTAGAATCGTCTGAGTAGATAGTCGTTTCTGGCCAGCTCACTGGAGGTGCTGTTTCAGGTTGCTAAACACCTTTTTCTCTCCTAATGTCTGTTTAGACTCCAAGCTATTTTGACAAGGACTGCAAACTACTTCTACATATAACTGTGCACTGTGGGGTCTTGTTACTGTTTGGTCTTCAGGCACTCCCACAGATACGTGTAATAAGAACTCCTGAAATTTAATCCAGTTCAGATTATTTTTTTCTTTTTTTTTTCCTTTTTTTTTTCTCTCCCCCTCCCCTTAGAATTTCAGAGGTGCTTGAACAGTCTGAACAGCTTGCTGCAGGTGATTGGGTTCCCAGAAAAGTATTCCTTAGCCTTTCCTAATAGCTTCTCATCTGCAAAAAAAAGGTAAATAATTCAGGCATAAGTTAAAGGAATATAATGAGAATAAATTGTTATTTGAAAAATGTTTTTGGAAGTGCTTTAGCTGCACGGGATCTTCCTGTTCCCAAAACTTTGGAGTCAGGAAAATCATTCTGGATGTATGTATTTTGTGATTTATTTAGCAAGCACTTTAAGCATCTGCTTACATGCTGCAGTGAGCCAGAGTCTAAGGAGGCAAGCTCGGGATGACTTGTGGTTTACCTCCAGGTGATGGACAAGATCTCTGCTTCCTTTGTGTTTTCTGCAGTTGAGAATGTGTCAGCTCTCAGTGTGAGAGGTGCCATCAGCATTGCACCAGGCAGAAAAAAGCAAGTATAAGCAGCTGAATTTAAAGAGTGGAAGCTAGTTTCCAAAGGAAGCTTTTGTGGGGAGTAATAATTTTCTGTTCTTACAGAAATCCTTCCCCTCTGAATTTCATTCTGGAGCCCGCCCTGGGCCTGGCAGTCTTCTGGGTTCAGCAAAGGCTTTCTGCTATTTCATTGCTGGTGCATCAGCCTCCCCGATGCTGTTAGCAAGGTGGCACTGCACCGCGCCGTATGTAGTTGCTGGTGGCAGTTTGAAGCATTTAAGGTGCAACTTTGTACAGTGTACAAACCAAACTGGTGGAGGCAGATCTAATTTTCAATTCTTGCATAGTTTTTAAACATTTACGCTGGAGTATTAACAATCCAGTGGCTGTTCCACACCAGATTATAACGCATTTCAAAGTCCTACAGGCTACTGAATTTTGGATGTAGGCAGGTTGAGCAGATCTTTAATTGAGCTCACAGGAAAAAAAGGAGAGCATGGTACGACTTTCAGAGGGTATCTTTATTCTGAGCTTTGTGTCTGTGGAAAATAGAAACATAGTTAGCACCCTCATCTTTCTGGTGTTGTAGTAACTACAGGATACGACTTATACCAAGCAGTAGGCAAAGAAAGGTGTTTGCAAACCCAGGTGTGATACTTAGTTTTACCTCTTCCTGAGGTTTATCTTTAACTGTATTTATTTTTGTGTGGAGGAAACAGTCAAGTCAAAATATGTAAGAAGTGTTCGTGCTCTGCGGGCTCCTCTGCAGCAGGAGTGCGTATATGGATATGTTACTAAGTTCCTGTGGTTAGCTGTTTGGATCACGATAAAATATATGCTTTCTCTTATGCACAGTTGCCTCATTTGAGATTGCTGGAGTTACTACTTGCCTGCAGGCTTTGAAATGATCTTAGGGAGAAGGCAAGGGGGGTCTTTTGGTGTGCTGTCAACAGCCCTTGCACTGGAATTCATTTTTCACTCGCTCGGACCTGTTGCATTTACCTTGTTCAGGAGATGTTGACATGGGAACTCTGTTCTTCAGTCTGTTATGCATCTTACTGATGCCAGACACGTTTCAGTAATTTAGTAATATAATGCTATCTGGACTTCTTTATCCTTAAAAAAAAAACAAACAAAAGCCTTCTTATCCAAGAAGCCCTTCTAAACCTACATTAAAATAATATGTTTTGCAAAGAGAATCTCTCAGAAATCCTTCGGTTGTACAGTTTGTATTGTAATGGTTTAAACAACCTAGTATTTTGTTGATTATGTGTGTCCTTCTGTTTGGGTAGCATTCAGTAAATGGTTAGGTGTTTATACCTAGCTGCTGAGCTCATCATGAATAATCCAGACCATTGTCTGAACGATCCAGATCCTCCTCCTATTTCTGTCTACTCACTGCATGCCAGCCATCTTGTTTACAAAATTCAGGTATTTCAGTAACATGAGTATAAATCCAAATCTGCCCTGCCGACACTGCTGACAGAACTTGGTACTGAATCGGGCAGAGATTGACAAGACTTTTCCCGTTTGTTTTGCATCACTTGCTGCTTCCCATCAAACCAGCGAGCTGAAGGAGGCAGGGGTCCTGCAGGAAAAGAAGTATGTGATCTCTTAAAGACTGAATAGCAGTGTGTGTACACAGGGGACAGCACTGCATTGCACAAGTGGTCTCTGCTTAGATGCCGTCAGATGTGGAGTCTTTAAATTTGGACTTTTTTTTCAAGGAATTCTTCAGGGTTTTAGAAAAGGAGGGAAAAAAACCCGCTATCTTGTGGAGCTCTGTACTAGACAGCAAAAAAGATGCTGTGTTTTAATAAGAAGCTGCTCCCTTTCTTTTTTGCCTCGTAGAGTATGCTCATCTCATGTTGATTGAGCCGTAACTCTCTTGGGCACCTTTGCAAATACAGTCTTGTTTCGCGGGAATAACTCTGTGTTTCCTCTCGTCCCCATCCACTCACCTTCTTCTACATGATGTGGGCATAAGAAATGGTGCCTACCCCAGGGGCCGACCCGCTTGGGCCACAAACTACCTTGACAAGTACAAGGCACGATGTGTCTTCAGAGATGCGATCCACATAGCGAGCAAGATATTAATGTTCTGTTATTTTGCAAAATCTCAAAGGTAGGATGTGCTGTTTCATGTTTTGGAAAACCCAGGCTTCCCAGCATAAAAGTATTTACCATGATTTCCGAGATGTAAATGTTCATGAGATAGCTGGCTTTCAAAATGAGCCTGGATCAAAATTTCAGGCTAATGAAACCTTTGCATCCTCCTCCCCGCCCTAGGGACCAGGCTCTTTTCAGCCTCCAGAGGAGCTTGGCTGCTCTGGTCTGGGCATTCAGGGCACCTTAGGTGTTGGGGGGAGCAATTTGATGAATACCGCACTTGTAAATCCCATCGCTAGTCCCTTGCCGAGGTTTGTGGATGCATAGGAGAACGGATTAGGAAATAAAAGAGCGCTGGTGAAAATAGCTGCGGCGTGATGGAAGCCGCTCATTTTGCTGACACGCAGGACACTTAAAAACAAAGGGTAGTCCCCCCAAGTTTCAAGCATCGCCATGTAATCTTTTCACCGTTGAATTGAATTGCTCCTGTGGTCTCTAATGGGAGTTGTGTGGCTAACTCCCCTGCACTGGGCTTTGATGAACAAGCAGGGGTTAATGTTAAAGCAGAGCATGCTGCTTTAGACATGGGGAAAAGTAGATGCAAATTACTGTGAATGCTAATTGTTTCTATTTGAAAATTCTTGTAGTGTTTTTCTGAAAACACTTCCATTAAGTACACATTAGGTGGATAGCTGAACTGTTTGCAGAAAATCTCCTCAGTCACGTGCGGAGGGGCACGGTTGCATAAGAAGATGAAAAATGCATATGGAGCCTTCTCGTCTATTATATATTCTTCTTTGGGAGCTTGTAGCTGCATGTGTCACACAAGGAGAGGTTAGGGTGGACTTCAGGCATTTGTGTAAAATGAAGAAAGGGAACAGTTTCCTAAAAAGAAATCCTGGCACGGGGAGGTAGTGTTGGGGTGTCTGTTACTCTGGGGCAGAGCAGGGTAGGGAAGTAAGTCTCCTGTTTTTATGAGGCACGGGCAGGTATCCCTATCTGAGGCAGCCTTCCCAGTGGCTGCACTGCTGGTTTTGTAGGCATCACTGAGGCTTTTTGTGCAATAAGGGCCTGATCCCATCCCATTAAGTAAATGAGGATCTCTTAATTGATCGAAGCATACGAGGGTGCCGGCCCTAAGAAACGAGCACGGCGCTGCGAGCTCTCGGGATCAGTCATCCGGGTAGGTAGGGTCGGCAGTGGTGAAAATAGCTCTGCCGGTCCCCGAATGCTGGGTTTTAATTGAATCAGAAGTTGGGTCCCATCAAATTAACTGGGAGCTGCCATAGCCTCTTCACACTCCCGGCCTCCCTCTCTTCCCTCCTACATGTGCTCAGGTGAATCCGGTAATTAGATTGAAAGGGAAGCGGGGTAGATGCTTCTCTGTCATGCATCAAACCTTTCATCTGGATTGAGCCTTGGCAGCTGTGCTGAACATATGAAAGGTAAAAGGGCAGCTGGCAAGGTTTGCTGTGAAAGAGTGGGAGGAATAAAAACATGCCTGCCTTCCCTCTCTGTGCTCCACTGCTGCCTGCGAGGGCGGTGCCTGTGCACGCGTGTGCATGCGTGTGCGTGTGTGTGTGCGTGCCTGTCTCTGCTCACCTGCCAGCACGTGCAAACGCCGAGGGGTGCTTTTTCTGCCAAACACCACGTCCAGCGGTTACCGCGTTTAAGAGGCAAAGACGAGTGATGCTGTGCTTTAAAATGCAGGCTTCAGGAGAGCGTCAGGCGGCAGAGGTGGTTCGAGGATCAGTGGCTCTTTGCTCAGCGCTCCTCTAATGCAGTGGAGGTTGTTACAGATCGCAGTTTCAGGGCTGTGCTGGCTTCCCGGTCCTGAGGCTCTGGAGGAGAGTGTTTCAGCTTTGGCCTTGTTCACACAAGTAAAGCTGGCAGAATGAAAGGGGGATTTGAATGCAACTGTGTGTTTGGCTTCAGCTACATTGTGATTTAGTGGTGCGTTGGGTTTTTCCCCTGCTGTCTGAATGTGGCAAAGGGAGAGAAGTTTCTCTCTGGAAGAAGGTGAGGGTGAACAGGAGCTTCAGCACTAGCGCCTGACTTGTACCCCTGTGGTCGGCTGCTCGATGGAGATGGTGCAGTTTCTTTGGCGTCTGTGGTTAAATTAGCTGCTGCCTTATACTTCGTACGCTGGTTAGCTTAAACCATAAACAAATACTTTGTTTAAAGCAAGAATTTTACAATCAATAACTTTTTATTTGATCCTGAGGTTCTTTAATCTCCCTGCCATAGTCTCAGATTAAATACATGAGAATTAGGTTTCAGGGACTGGTGGTTTTGCTTGTATTTATCCTTTTGTTTGTGTTGACAGATAATCCCATTACTGCTCTTCTTAGTAGTTTGTTGACTGTGATTGCTTTTATTACAGATGTCTCGCTTTAAAACTCCTAAGCCTATCTGAGTGCTTGATTATACCTTTGGCGCTGAACACCTACCCACCCTCCCAAGGAGTGGACAGAATGATGATGAATATTCTTGACTTTAATACTTTTAAAAAAGAAAAAGAAAAAAGAAAAAAGCATTCAGTTATGTGGTTTCAGGGAAGTACTCGTTTCGACTTCAGAAGGATTTAAATCTATTAAAAATTGGCTATGAAATGGTCTGAGCTCCCGGCAGTGTGTCCATTTAGTGAACTGTGCCTTGTTCTGGGCATCGAGGGGTGTAGCCCAGAGCATAAAATGGTGAAAAAGAGCTCTGGCCTGTTGGGTTGTCTCTCCTTGCCTCTGCAAGGATGAATTTTGGACAAGTCATGCTACCTCACTGTCTTAACTCTGCAGTTTGTAAAATGGAGCTAATGATGCCATCCTCCCCGGTCCTGCCGTGCTTCTGGACCGACAGATGAAAAGCACCAGCTGAGGAGCCGGGCATTATTTTTATCAATGAGCTGTGCATGTGAATATGGCTCATGCTGAGTTCAGTAGATGCTGAGATCTCTTGATCTCTGGAAGCAGACCCTTCAACTGAGCAACCTTCATGCAGTTTCGGGATTTGACATTGTATTAGCCTGAGAAAAATAATAGATCGTATCGCCTGGAGAGGGGTGTATCTCCCAGGTAACTGAGCCGCTCCAGCTTTCTGTTTCTGGTCCTCCCTGCCCTGTTTTGCTCTCCTTGGTATGAATTGTGTGTCATCCCCAGTGAGGTTTTATTTTGGCCATTGTGTTTTTAATTCTGTACATTGCAAATATGCAAATCATGTATGATCAGCTAATGCTTTGAATTATTCCTACAAGGGGACTGGTCATGAAGAAAACTGCAGTTACTGCAGCTGAACCAAACCCCAGCATCCTGCAGCCGCCGCCCTGCAGCGCAGCTCTGCTCCGGGCAGCCGTGGCAGCGTGAATTACCCTGGATAAGCCTTTGCTGCTGGGAGCTGCCATCTGTCCTCCAGAGCAAGGAGACGGCCGACCGTCCATCCGTCCCTCCGGTGGGGTTGGCACCCAAGTG
>NW_009189349.1:85034-116064 GCF_000690835.1 Fulmarus glacialis | reverse complement strand
TTCAGAAGGACACAAGGCTGCACCAATTTTTTGCTCCGCCGCAGAGGCGGGGGCGAGATGATGGCTCCCCGTGCGTGGCTGGCAAGCCCTGCCCAGCTCCAGCCCTGCTGGATTTGGCTCATGCAGCAGTAATAGTAGGGAACCTCTGTAACGTCAGCATGAGTATATAAATGTGCCCTGCGGGATGGCAGCAGGCACCTGCTTCTCAATTAAATTAAATTAAAGTGAGGAAAAAAAAAATGTTTTCGGTGCAAGTTTGCAAATACAGGTCAGTGAAAGGCGCGTTACCGGCTCTATGGCTAAATCCTTACATGACTGAATTTCGGTGACTATTGAAATGTGTTTCTGAAGTCCCCCCTCTTCCCCCCAGCACGAAGCAAACTGGATGGTGTTTGTTTTGTGAGGATGGGCAGGTGATGAAGCGGTGTACCTATTCTGACAAGCCTTTCATATGCGTGACACAACAGATTTTGAGCTGTGATACTGTCGTATACTGTGAGCCTATAAAAATGGAGCTTTAAACAGTATAAAAAAATCCAAGATGTTGCCTTTAAATGAGTTGTAAAGCTTCCTAAGGTGTAAAAGCCAAAAAGGTGGTTTGTCTGCAGATGAGTCCACTGAGCGTGTGTCGTCCCAGCTTAAATGCATCTCCTGTGGGAGGGCAGTGGGTCCTGGGCAAGCTTTCGTGGAGCTCATCCTGGCCAAGCATCTGCTCCGAGGCCACATGGCTGAGCCAGGTTGGGGCCGTCCTGGAGCACGGGCAGCCTGACCCCAGCGGGCAGAGGTGCCCACTGCCTGCAGCACACATATTTGTGTGGGTCTTTGAACTTCGCCGGTGTTTTTCCACTGAAACTGTAGAGGTGTTTGAAAAGGTGGGGTAAATTTGCGTGAAGTGTTCTGATGCTAAAAATCTTAATTTGGCTGGTGCAACGCCTGGGAGAGCCTTGTGGAGAGGTAGGCTGTGTTTCAGTTATCTTCTGCCCTCCTGGGACCTTTTAGAAACACAAACAAGAAAAACCTGAACTTTGTGTTGGTAAAACACAAGTCAACGGAGAAGCTGCTTGCTTGCTGTGCCAGAGTTTCACTCCGTGTTAACTGCGGTGAAGTTTCTTCCCACTGGCTGGGGTTGGTTTTGATCTGTCAATCCAAGCTGGAAGCAGGCAGAAGCTTAATTGCATCTTCTGTGAGTATTTTGCTCAGGATTAAACTTTTATAATTAAGCATTTGGAGGTGCCTTTATACACAAAATGGTACAAAATGATCTTCCCCCTTCCAGCCTTCCGAAAGGTTGGAAGCAAACGGGTCAGAAGCAAACATCGTACTTTGTTTTGACCCGTGATGCTCTGGTGTGCTGCAAACAGATAGTCATACGCTTGCTGTCCGTCAGCCTTTTTTCTTCAAATTCCATCTTTAAATATTGTTTTTATAGTGACTCATAGCTGTTCAGAAATGTACTCCATCAGTTTAAACCAGTGAATTTTCTTTCTTCTTCTGTCTCCTTTATCTGATTGTTTTAAAGACATCAAGAGAACTACATTTTTGCATTAAAGTTATGTATCTGCTGAGGTTTCACCCAAAATCTAAGCTTACTGTGATTTAAAGAAATTAACAAGTTTTTTTAACTAGTCAATGCTTTTGACAGCTCTTTTTTGTATAAAATTTTTATTTTTCTGGATAGCCGGTAGTTTTTTCCCTTCTAAAGGAGTCTTATAAAAATCAAGAGAGTCATAAAAACCCATGTACTTTTTTTTTAATAGATTCAAGAAAAATAAAACCAGGATTTTTACTTAAAAGGTAATCTTGGGAAGTAGTTTTGGGGTTTGTTTTTTTGTTTTGTTTTTGTTTTTTTTTTTTTTTCCTAGGGGAGCATTCTTAAAGGAGCCAGATTGAGACACCTAAATCTTACTTAGATGCTCGCTCTGTTCTGCCAATCCAGCCTGAATTAGTCAAAACAGTGTGGCCCCAAAATACACAAATGCATCAAAGCCTGTGGTGCTGCAGTGGTGCGTTGTGTGAGCTGTGATGGTGCCCAGAAGCCCTTCAGGAGCAGCAGTGTCGTTGTGCCGTGGGCAGGTTCCTGCTCCAGTGGGCTCTGGGTTCAGGGTCTGAGACAGGGAGAGAAGAAGGGAAAAGGGAGTGGAGTTATTTGAATGGCTCTTGGTTTTCGGATAGGTTAAATTTTTTTTTTAACGTAATAATTTGATGTTCCCTTGCTTCATTCCTTTGGATAATTTAATGTGAAGTTTCAGAGGTTGTGTTTTCAGCAGGGTTTATAAGAAAGAGAAAGTGATGGCCACAGAGATTGTTGGAAAGAGATGTCACCTATGGAAATGTAGCTATCATTTCATAACAGAAAGTAAGCAGCGTTTTGTATTTTATCTCTCACCAGAACATTTTTTGTTCTGTCATTGGCACCATTCCTGAGTTTTTCACAGAAATCTTTTTCATGAGTTTTTCTATACTGCTTTTATTAAGCATGGAGGAGATGGGATTTTTGTAGAAAGCCTGTGAGTGGACAGGTGAAGATGGCGTTTTGGGGGGAATGGAGTGGGTTGGGATAGATAGGGTGTGACAGGAGGTGATCTTTCTTCTTCCTGAAGAATAACATGTGCACATTATGGGATTGGGTTTTTTGACACACAGAGGAACTTGTATAAATGGATTATCAATCTTGTTGAAAGGTGGCTTGTTAACCATTACCAGTGTATTTATTTACCTACCAGTGTATTTATCTAGAGCTTACCTAACAAAAATGTGGAGTTTCAAACACAATTGGGAGTTATTGTTGGAGCAAGAAAAAATAATCCTGTTCCTGTGTTTCATCTTAGCCCCATTTGCAAGTCAGCTCTAGCACAACATTCTTTCGTAGAGTAGAAAAAGCATTAGTTTTATAATGTGCAGTAAGCTCTGCTTATCATACACACAATTACAATAAACCAGCAGAAATTAGTATCCTTGTGCAATCTCTGCAGATCTCTCTGTAATGCAGGGGTCCCAGGCTGCATCAGTGCCACAGGACAGGTGGGTGCTGACCACGGGGGCATCAGCTCGTGCTGGGGGTCCTGCTGCAGGAGAGCCTACAAGCCGTACCGCTTCTGTTTGCACCGCTATGGCCAAGTCAAGAGGTCCTGCACAGGAAGAAATGTTTCGCTTTTGTGTTTTGGTTTGGTTTGGTTTTTTTTTCCTGATCTGGCGTTGAAAAGCTGGGCAAAATTTTGCAGTGTAGAGCTTGCTCCTTTAAGTGAAGAAACTGGATAATGCATCGAGATAATGTCACCAACTTGTTGAGTGGTGAGGTCTTTGGCAGTTGGGATTTATCACGCTCCCTCATGTCTGTGTGCTGCAAGGCAGGGATCATCGATTTTGTTACGCTCAGAGGCCACCTTACTTTCAACTATGTGTTTAAGGGCCTGCTAACAACAGCCAAGCTTGCGGGTGCCACCTGGGGCCATGGTGGGCTCTGCTGGCCTGGAGCTTTGTTTGCAGCTCATGCCCCTTCCCCTGGTCCCGGGGCTGCAGACATGAGGGGGCATGGGTGATCTGCTGGGTTTTACCGCTAGCCAGTGTTTAAATAACCAAAACTGCTTAAGTTGAGCCCCCAACTGTGAGGGGGCATGGGTGATCTGCTGGGCTTTACCGCTAGCCAGTGTTTAAATAACTAAAACTGCTTAAGTTGAGCCCCCAGCTGTGAGGTGGCTGGGGCGCCAGTTCTGCTCAGGTTTTCATAAACACATGTAATATCAAAGAAACTCCATTTATTATATCTGGGCTACGTACAGCCCAGGATGGAGATAGCCAAGCTGAGTTGGCTATCCAACCATCCTCGTATAGCCTTGAACCCAAGGCAAGTATCTTTCCATGGCCTTGCTGTTGTACAGGACAAGTATACCCTTTGCTAGCAGGCTTTGCCTGTCTGCTCAGGTCTCTGTTGACCGAGAATGACGTCAAGTATGCTAAATAGAGCCTCCAAAATGTACACCTGATCAGGGCTTTGCTCTTGGGAAGAGGCAGACTGGGGTGGTCGTCTCTGGGAGTCAAACGCCACGCTGCTTGGCGGTTGCGTGGGGTGGTTGGAGAAAGTCTTGAGTACCTGAAGTCTGGTGATTTGATGTTGGAATTGTTTGTGTTAAAAAGCTTGAAAATGCAAATCTTTGGCCTGTGTCTGAGTGGGAGGGCACACATCTCAGTCTGTGTCTTGTAGCTCAGGAACTGCAGCTGGAAAAGAAGAAAAAAGCATTTATGTGAATGGGAGGCGAGGACAGGGGAAGAAAGCTGTGTTTATCCTTTAGACTGAGCTTATCTAAACAAGCATAAACCCACTCAGACATCAAAACCCCTTTCACCTCTCAGGAATACTATCAGGGGTTAGGGGCCTTAGGAAATTGTGTAGACAATGACTCATTTAGATTTTCAAAAAAAAAAAAAAAGCCACCAATTAAAAAAAAAATAATTCCGATTTTTATTTTTAACCACTGTAACCATTAATTGCTACAGTCTCTTAAGGAGGTGAATGTCTCCACACTGCCGGGTTTCCAGCGCCCTGCCAGGGTAATTAAGTTTTTCCTTCTGTTCCTGGAGGACATTCACATGTGACCGTGAGGAAGGAGGGGGAAAAAAAAACCCAAAAAGTGATTGTGACAGCACAAAAACTTTTCAAGGAGATTTGGGCCAAATGTAGGATCTGAAAATTTTTTTAAAAATTTTTTTGGTAGGACTTCAGTTGCGGATGTCCCTTTTCCTTACACTTTCCCACAGCCCACGGTGCTTTGTGTGCGGTGCAGGCGGTGCCCTGCGCTGTGCTTCGGCCCCTTCAGCGCGGGCAGAAGCGCTCAGCTGGAAGGAATCGCTCTCCGGGTGCAGAGGCCGGCAGTCCCATGCTGTTTCCAGAAGCCTTTTGCACGGCTCCTGCGGCCGGGAGCATCCCCAGGAGGAAGCTTGCTCTGGGTGGGACCGTGCAGGTGGTGCTGGGGAGGACCGCTGCAAGGCAAGCATCCCCCCCGGAGCTGTCTGCAGCTGCAGTTCCCCAAATACCTGCACCCAACCTGTGCCGCTGCTCTCCGAAGCACCACATTTTAGCACAGATTTAGTTCTCCAGTCCTACGTTGTGCCTTGGCCTGTTTTCCGTGTTCTGTTTGACCAATGTCACATGTCGCTGTGATGTTGGTGCTGGTGCTGTAGAAACCACTTCCATGTCTGCTTGTTAGAACTGTTTTGTTTTTTTTACTTTTTAATGGACTAACGCAGAAAGAACGTATTTATATATTCTTAGTTGATCATATTGCATGTGCCTTCTTTTGAACTAGGCACACTGAACATACCCCTTCTTTAAATTAGGGAGCAGCAGTCGGTTTTGCATAATTTCTAAGTCGTCTTGGACACAAGTCACTTAAAAACAAAACAAAACACAACAAACCCACCAAAAACCCTACTATAAAAGTAAAATGGCAAATTGAGATATTAGACTACAAAAGTATTCTGAATAGTTGGGGATTATCCTTTAATTTCTTGAATTGAGGAAGAACTTAATCTTTTTCTTTTTGTGCAAGCTCTGTATTTCACCCATGATGATGATGATGATGATGATTGCTAGGACTGGGGATTAAACACTGAGCATTTATTTTAAAAACTTGACTACGGTACTTATGGTACCAGCATACATGGCGCTGTACGAAATCAAAGAAATGCAGGTGAGAGCTCTTTTTGGTGCTGGTTGGGAAGTCAGGAGGAGGGTTTGGACTCCTTTGGCTGGGAGTTACCGTAAACTGACCCTGGGAAATGCTGTGGAGTAGCAGGTTCTCAGAAATGAATTTAAACTTTTTTTGTTTTTTTCCTGCTAAAATCTTGTGTAGCAGAGATGTATGTGCAAGCACAAGACGGTTTTGAGAAGCAAAAAAATGCCTATTCAGTGAACAGCCATTGATAAAAAGTGAGGTTACTTTTAATTTCTTGTACCATAAGTATTTAGTGTATTTTTCATCCTTAATGGCATTCTGGCTCGTTATAGGAATTAAGCGCTGTGAGTTGAAATAACAAATCTGCACTATGCTTTGCTGGGTTTTAAATCAAAATGGCATTCTTTTTTTTCTGAGCCCATAATCCTTTCTTTTATACAGTTTGATGCTAGCCAGCTCTTGCTTCCTGAGGCAGAACCATTAGATATCAAAAATATAATTGCTCTCTATATGAGTGCTCCTTTGTAGCCCATCCCTTTCATGTTTTGAGGCTGCAGCACTTTTATTTCTTTAAAAATATTCTATTAACTTCTTCTGAATTGTGTATCCCAGCCTCCGCAGGTGAGAGGTCAGCGCCTTGTTGGGATACAGCGGAGAAGTGGAGGTTCATGGTTAGAATTTGCTTTCTGGTGTGGCAGTTCAGCTGGAAATAGTGAAATCCAGAGACAGGCGAGTATAATTATCCCATCAATGCCAGTTGGGAGTTAATTAATCTATAGTTCCCCACCTGGCATCCAAAGTGGAAACTGTTTTGGGTGAGGAAGAGAATAGTAATGGCTTATCTTGCACTTGCTCGAGTGTGAGAGGTTTGGAATACACAGATGTTGAAATATATACGTCATGTTTGTTAATGTATTACAGGAGCGTTGCTTTGCCTCATTCCACATCTAAATATGTAGAGGTGTCTTATTTGTATGGACAGGTGTTTTAAAACCCCAGGGTGTCTTTTTTTTCTTGCTTCTTTCCATTCTGTATCTGTAATTAAAAGCACTGCAGAGACCTGCAAAGTACACCCCCCCCGCCCATCCTTCTGTCCCCTGGGAATCGCGGTGTCGCTGGATGAGGAGAGGCAGAAGAGGGAAGGAGGTCGGAAGTTCAGCTGACCTGTTCTGGAGACCAGCAATTGCTACTCTCTTTCTGAAGGTTAGAATTATAAAAGCCCAAATACATAGACATTTCCTTTAATAATACAAACCCGTTTTCTCTAGTCTGCCAGAATTCAGAGCGTCTGGTGGTTTCCATGGAGAAGTATATTTCTTACAAGGCCCAGCTATTTTTGCAGACTATTTTGTAATGTATTTGAACTTGCAGTTTTGTGCCATTTCTGTTCTCCTGCTCCCCGAGCAGTGCAGGGAAGAACTGCCAGATTCCTGTTAAGCTCTGGGGAAGGAGCAGGCCAAGGGTCTGTATCCCCGATGGTTTTGAGGGTCAAGACACTGTCTTTGTGCTGTCCTCCAGTTTTATCATATTTTGAAGGAGAGTCCCCGCGTGGGTGGGAGAGGTGAGGCGTCTCCTGCTTTGCACCACCAAAAGGATGCTGCTAAGACCCCGTGAAGTGTTGCTTTGGAAAAGGTAATTTTGCTGCTGCTATAAAGTTAAATGGCTTGTTCTGAATTTTACGTGGACTGAGTTTAAGTTGTTTGTTAATTGACAGCTAGGCTTTCTCCAATTTTTGAATAATATATAAAGTTTCTTCTTCCTTAATTGTTTAATTAGAACTTAAACTGCACTACTGGTGCACAGCTCCTTCACTGCTTTCTTTGCGTGGCTGCAAGAAGAGAAACCTCAGAAAGATGTGACTTAGACAACATACTCTTTTTGGAGCTCGTATCCTATTGCTTCCGTGTTGTCCACTACAAGTTTAATTACTGTGTGAGAAATACTTTTCTCAAGCAGAGCCAAAATCTAGGATTTAAGCCAAAGTAAATTAACAGTTCTCAGAAAACCTGGAGTCCCAAAGCCAAGAATTTCAAGGTTTTTAGGCATCTCTCTGTTATTGGCAGGCATCTCGTGATGTCATGTGGTAGAACAAATGGACACCAAAAAGCTGAAGTTAACGTTGTGCCAGTTTAGCAGAGAAGATTAAAACCAATTTAATTTAAGGAGGCCAAACTGGAAATAATGATTATACACAGAAACGGTGGGGTTATTTCATAAGCTGTATCCGTTCTTTTCCATTAGTGGCAGATTTCCAAGCTTCATTCTTGGTTTCCTGAATTTGCACTCTAGTTTTTCTTTTTTTATTTTGAGGGCAGAGGGACTACTTATTTGTGAAGTTGTATTTGACTAATTGTATTTCCAAATGTGTTAAATGTAATATTCTCTCTGTTTTTTTTTTTTTTCTTTTTTTCATAAATTGCCATACTACGCAGTCCAAACATTGAATTTTGCATAAAATAACTGGCATTCAGGAACTAAGCAGGAGAGTCCTACTGGTTGGTGGAGTAAGGTTGACACATACATTTTCTTCTGAAGGAAATTGATGGTGCTTAATTTTACCGTGTGTGTGCAGGAGGACTGTGTATGTCTAATTCAGTGCAGAGCAGGTAATAAGAGTTCCTCTTTGTGTCTGATTCTTGCAATACACAGAGCCGTCAGAAAGAGAGTTCTGGTGTGGCTCAGGCTGCGATGGTTGCTTTCTCTAAGGTGGCCAGATCAGATCCTGCAGAGCTGCTAACTTGGATGTTCTTGGGTGTCGGGAAAGCAGGAGATCTGGTTTCTACATATTTGGGCGCCCATGAGAGCTGTTGGGAGCTGTGTGGGGTTTTTTTGCTTTTATGCTGGTAATCTTCATGAAGGGGCCAAACGGAGCAGCGCTGGAAGCAGTCCCCCGTCGCCCCTGCTGTGGGTAGACACAACCACAGTCTCTCCTCCGGTGCAGCCCCGAGGGGAGGGAGGTGCATGGGGCTTCTCTGGCGCTGCTGCACATCCTTTCCTCCTCCCCAGCATCTCCCGTGTCTGATCAATTGTCACCTGCCACGGCTTCGCTGCTTAATACTTGCATTGTGTTCTGTGCTAAAGATGTACTGTGACTAAAAATGCTTCAGAGTTTATACATACCCGCTATGCCTAGTTGTCATCAGTCGGTAGTAGAGATGCCGAGGCTGGTTGACGTGCTTCCCCGCAACGGCCCGTGCGCCAAGCAGAGACACCTGACTACGTTTCATTTGTATTTCTGTGCAAGGTGTGCAGCCAAGCAGCACACGTCTGGCTGTGCTGCTCATTCTGCACTTGGTCTGTGTGGTGGTGTGTTCCTGGGGGTGTGTGTGTGCGCGCATGGTCTTCTAATAGTAATAATATTTTTAAAAAAGGGGAATTCTATCTCTAAATTTGTTTGTTAAGGTCTCTATCCAGTTTCAGCACTCAAGGAAGGAAATGCTGAAAGCAAAGCAAGTCCTGCTCTCTCAACTTTGCCCCCTGGGTGCAGGGAGGGGGTTACCCAGCTGGTGGATGGGACGGTAGCATCCTGTACCAGCCTGCCTGGGCTGGCAGATGCTCCAGGTCTCGCCGTCTGGGAGAGCCTGCGGTGCCGTTTGACTCCTCCACCGGCAGCACCTCCGCCGCCATCCCCGGCGCGTGCACGCACATCAGAGCTGCACAATTTACTGCAGCTGGTGGGCAAATGGTGTAGTGTGCTGTGAGTGAGGAGAGGAGGCACCGTGCGATACTGGAACAAAGAAAGCAGGTAGCTTTGTGTTGGTCAAGATTAAGAAAGAAAACACTTGCTCTATTGTTTGGGGTTTTTTTTTGGTACAAATAAATCATTCAATACGCGTGTACGTGTGTCGTCACAAAATGC
This sequence comes from Fulmarus glacialis, assembly GCF_000690835.1. NCBI lineage: Eukaryota > Metazoa > Chordata > Aves > Procellariiformes > Procellariidae > Fulmarus > Fulmarus glacialis. Next base: position 106,533 of record NW_009189349.1, on the reverse strand, counting down.
CTTTGCTCATGCGGGAAAGCAAGGTGGACTGAGAAGAGTCCCCATAAAGTGGACGTGTGTGCTTGTATATATGTATACCTAATAACAAAAGATGCTGCTGAAGGAGTTTGCTGGATGTAGCTGTGACAGAATCCACAGAGAAAAGAGAAATTATGTATTACAACCAATGTGACTGACTGAATTCCTTGTTTTGATGTTTACTGTGGGTGTCAAGGATGTATAAATGCAAACAGCACATTCATGAATTATTTTGGGTTGCTGGTAGGTTTCTGAAGAAAGTAATTTGTAATGAGCTTTATTTATGCACTAGAAATAAAGATGGGATTAGGAGAATATTGAACTGTAAATGCACTGGTGATTTTTGGCTTTTGTGCATAGCACAGAGAATCTCATCATTTATCTCTGCTCTGATCTTGAATATGCAGAGCTGGCTGTGCCTTTTATGCAGCAGCTATTTTAGTTTGCAGCAGTCTGGCCTTGAGTCTGTAAGGCATGCTCGTTGCAGAGTCGGCAACATACCTCCGTGGGCCTCTCCCTGTGGTCCTGCCGCTGGCTCTGAAGCTTTGCTGTGCTTTGTTAGCGTCCCGTGACCCAGATAGTTCCTCCTCTGCCTTTGTTGGTGCTCAGCGCTCTAACTAATGTTCTGGTCGCATGGCCTGATTTACCTACTTCTGGGCTGTGGATGTGGTCATGCATGTGGTTTTAGTCTCCAGCTTCCTCAAGACTGGAAGAGATCTTGCAGGTGAGGAGGACAACTGGCACGTGTGAAGGCTGGGCTGAAGAGGGGATTGAGCCAGAAGCTGCTGAGACATCTCCAACACGAGGAGTCTGTTTTGGCAGGAGGAGGAGATACCATACCTGGAGATTTTGCTTTCCAGATCTCCTGCTGGGATTAGAGTGGTGTGAAGATCCACCGATGACTTGCCAAGGCTACCTTGAATCTTTCACTTGCCGCGTCATTTTAAGGATGCGCTTTTTAGATAAACTGAAAAGCTCATGTGCGATGAGCTAGTGTGTCAAGGGCAGCCTTGTGAAGAACGCCTCTATCTGGAGTGATTTACCACATGAAAAAACTGAAAATATGCTTTAGCACCTCTAGAATAGCGTGCATCCACACATTATGTGTGGCCAGTGTTCACACGGGGCATGGGCTAATTTACTAAAATCTTAGCTTAGGGTGTACCTAGGTCCCCATATTGACGAGCCCTTGTTTTGTTGCGAAGGAAGGATGCATCACATAATCTTTGGAGTCATGTTAGATTAGGAAATTTGCTCATTGCTGTTGTGTTTTAACAGAACCGTTGAACATCCTTCAGTGATTAGTAGATTGGTGCCATAGCATGCATGGTGTTGGGAGCACTTACAGCCGCAATCTCAATTTCACACACAGGTGCAGACAGAAAATATTTTTCCTTAGCAATTTCAGGCTCATACACTTAAAACGCATGTAGAGACGTTTTTCATTTGCTTGTTTATATGCGCTGTGCATACTGTTTTTGGAAGTGCTGGGGCCAGTGGCAAGCCATGTGTTTTGGGCTGACCCGTTGTATTGCTTGACATGATCTGAACCAGTTGTGTTCATATACATCAGGTCCACTGAGGTGCTTTCCTTACAGTCACTGAGTCTGGGAAGCAGCTTCTTAAACTCTACCCACGCCCTTGACCATTAAATGTGAGGTGTTTTGAACGAATCTGATTCAGGAGGTTTGGTGTTGGTTTCTCCTGGCTGGTGTAATCTTCCCAGTTCCGATATTACCAGGGACATTCTCGGAGCAGCATGGATGTTGTTGTTGTTGGTTTTTTGGGTTTTTTTTTTTTTGGTTTTTTTAAATGAGCTAATTCTTTAGCTTGAAGGCCTGCTTCATCTTATTTAGCCTTTTAGATTTCGCAAAACAGCCTTGCCCCCCTTGTTGGGCTGCCCGGAACTGTACTTTAACTTTAATTTAGTCACCTTGAAAGGGGACTGCCAAAAACAAAGGCAGGATCCAGCGATACGGATCAGCTTACACCAAATCAGCATTGTTGCCTGAGCATATCTCTTGCAGTGAGAGAAGCTTGAAACCTGCAGGGTGTCTTTTTATGAAAAAAGCAAAATATATACTTATTTGTATGCATAGACCACCTAGGGGAGTTTCTTTTGAATTTTGCAGTGTTTTAAACACTCATTGATGTAAGCGCTTATTGCAGAAGCGAGGACAAATAAGATGTGCAGTAGCTGAAGGGCAATTTTTGTCTGGAGGTGCACAGGACCGGAGTAAACAAGATTCATTAGAATAAGAGGAAGGAGGAATAACTGCGGAGACATGTCACCTGCCAGAGTAGTGGTCCAGGACCTCAGAAGTCAGAGCGCTGTTGCCTTACACCTTTTAATGGATGACAAGTCTGCTTCTGTCAGGTGCTTCCCGAGCTACGTAAAATAGAGATTGTATGTGGGGGGTAAGTATGAGTTTATAAATATTTGTGTATTTCTTTATTAGAAGATTAATATCTGATAGTTTCTCTTTGTCCTTCTTCCCCTCATTGATGTCCAGCTCTAGGATGTTACTCACTGATCCTTGCACAGACAGCTAATAACAATTCCTTCTAGGCTTGACTAACCTTCCTGATGTGGGACAGGCAGGGCAAGGCACAGTTGCCCAGCTACAGTATCTTGTTGGGTTGACTTTTGGGGTGGGGGAATTGCTGTTTCTTTGTGATGTTTGCAAGAACCCCTGAAACATGGTTGGAACCGAGCAAAACATTTAAATCTGGACTCTGATATGTTTTATTGCTGAGAAAGTATGTACTTCATAGCTTTCGTGCGAAGTTTTGTGTTTCAAATCGTGCAGTGTAAGAGTATAATTGTTTTACTGAAGTCTCATAGAGGGATGAAATAGAGCTACAAGAATTTCTGAAGAAGAGGTATTCGGTGTAACTTCTAGAAATGAGATGGGAGGTACCTATGGTCCTTTTAGGACCTACTAGGACCTTGGACCACTTAATTTTATTTTCTTTGTGCTAGTGCAGTAAAATGTAAAACCTAGGCAGAACTTTTTATCTCGAAGGCTCATGGGGTGTTGTAGGATTTCCGTGGCCAGCACACTAAACTGAAGCCGACTCTAGGGTGGATTGTAACAAGCTTTTAAGACTTGAGCGGTAGCTCAAACGTCATTTGATATATTCAAAAGCAGCAGGAGGAAATGTTAGTTCAGCAAATTATGGCCACTAATGTGGTGTGAAAAGGTCACTCTGTAACCCACCCAAATCTAACAGCACTGCTTAACAGCTTGGCGGGGCTACTGCCAAGGTAACCTGAAAGTTTTGGTAAAATTTATGAATAGCCTTTAAAAGAAAATTGTAAGAACTGAGAGGTTGCTGTGTGCTTAGATGCCCTCCCTACCATGTGTTTGAATTTAGAGTTTTATTATCTTTCAGTGCAGATTTCTGTTAATGAGTTTAAGAGCAGCTGGAAGCTTTCCTTCTCTACGCCCTCCCCTCCTCTCTTAGTCATTCAGAGTCTCAGATTTGAAATACTTGGATTCTTCTTAAAGATGGTTGACAGCAATGCTGCCGTGGTGTGGGATGGTTTTGCTTTTATGCTGAGGGGGAGGTTTGTAGGCTGGATATATCTTTATATCAGCTACCAGTCAGTATTGGCATAACTTACTTCCAGGCATTATTTCAGCCTTTTCCTCTCCCCCTCCCTGCCCTTTCCCAAGGCCCCTGTAGGGATGGTGGCCCTGCGCCATTAACTCAGGCCACTTAGCCAGAGTAGGTCCTGGGACTGCATTCCTTGCCCTGAAGTGGTCTAGAGAAAAATGTGCTTCCAGGAGTAACGTGAAACCTTGTAGACAGGAGCTGTCGATCCAGAGTATCTGTGGGCATACAGGGGTGGGAAATGCGGCAGTGAGGTGCCAGATGTGCTGCAGCAAAGATGGTCTGCTCCTGTGGCTATCAGTTGCTTTAGACGAGGGTTCTTTGAATTGTTGTGAAAGGTTTGATTGTTTTTGTTGTTTTTTAAATGGCCTCAATCACCGTGGTTTGTAAAATTGATTCCTTGCTGCCTTTTCCCCAGAAGGTACCATTACACGTGAATAGACCTTTCAAATTCAGCTCCATTGAAAATAATGGAATTAGTCTGTGCTGTTGTTCCCATTAAGGAAATCAATCTTGTTTTGAAAACCCCTGTGCTTTTGAGAAGAGCAGAACTTGACAGAAGGATCTACCTTTCTGCTAGGCAGAATTCCCCTGGAGACATCTGCTCTTGGTGGGCATCCCTTGATGTTTGCTTTCCTGTTTGGGGGAGATTTGCTGTGATTCTGGAATTGGCATTTCCTTGAGTAGTTTTATGCTGTTGCTTTTGTTAGTTTTTAATGTTGATCTCTTTCCACTCTTCCTTTATCTTTTATGACATTTATGTCAGGTCATGGACAAATAGTTATGTACTCCACGGTTTTATTTTTGGTAGTGCTATCCTCACTGAGCGTAACTAGCAGACTGTGTTTCAAAATTGTCTCCTGCTTTTCCTCTGCCAGAACTGTTAACTGCTCCTCTGAAGAGCTTATACTGCTGTTGGGTCTTTGATGGCCTCTTTCCAGAGCTTCTTAGCCCTTTTAGAGCCATTTCTTTGCTTTCCCTTGTTGGACACTGAGTCGTTGGGATGTCCTCGATGATTTGTTGACTAGAGGCTGTCGATCCGTGGAAGCCATGGATTTCTTCTTGACAATCCTGAGTAATGCAATATTGTGTTGGCTGCTTTGCTTTTCTTATTTCCCTATCTGTTCTGCTATATTTTTATAAATTAAAAATATACATATATAAAATAAACAAGGAAGTTTCTGTAGAAAATAAATCATTGTTGAGAGAGGGGAAAATGACAATAAATTGGCAGCTTTACAGAAGGTATGATGCCTTTGATTGATTAGTTGTCAAAGAAATGTAATGTACTAAACATGATGAAGATTAAGGATGTTAAGATGGTTAAAATTCAAGTTGCATAAGTGTTTGGTGTTAGGTTTAGAGCCTCTTCCAGAATTTTAATTTTGAAAATGCAAAGTATTTGTTTTATGCTGTTCCTTAGGAGCCCTCTAGATGTTTTGGAAAATTTGAGTTCGTAAAAAAAAAAAAACAACAAACAAAACCCAGTCTGAAAGTATTAGTATTCACAGTTTATGAATTAGGTAGAGAGGCATTATTTTTTTGTGATTAATAGTGAGCTTCTGAGATGCATTAGACACTATTTACAGAAATGGAGCACCAGAAATAATAGTAGCATTATCCTGAACCTCGTAATTACTCTCAGGGTCCAATTTTACATTGTATCTAATGTTCAAGAAATAATAGCAGCGTATTTTTCAGCAAATGATTATTTAGGTATTTAGATAGATACATGTACAGCAGGAGAAAATATTAGTTAAATTAAACAATGCCTTTTGAGAGGACTAGGAATTCTTTTCCTTTTTACCTTTTGCTCTTTCTTTTGTAACCACACCCTCCTCTCCCACTGTCTCATTCCTCCTTTTCTTCTAGGAGGCAGGAGTTCACAGAAACAAATACATCGGCTTTGTATGGAATCCCTGTTGGAGTCCTTCTCAATGCTCTGCATAAGTAACCTTTCAGAGCCTTTTACTGCTCTTATCTCCCTATCAGGGGATGCCTGGTTTGGCCTCCATCCGCTCCACTTCCCCTCTTTCCAACTGCTAATAAATCCTAGTTTACTTAACAAAGCGGAATAGAAAGGAGCCTACAGAAACCCAAGAGGTTGCTCAGTCCCCTCTGAGATCCTGTCCGTTTGCGTACTGCAGGGATCCATCAGGTCTACTCCAGGAGAACGCGAACGCACTCCTTACTTGGCCTGGGTGACGTGCAGCGCCTGAACATACAGTTCCCTTAGGCGAGGCACGACTCGCTCGCCTCCACTTTTGTGGCCAATTCTCATCTTGCCAGTCGTCTTTCTAACACGAGCCCTCCTTGAGCTTGTGCTGTCAACTTCCATTGCTCCTTTACTAAATATTCAAATAAACATCTTGCTTTCTCTCCTGGGGAGACTTCTCTCCATATCTGCACAGATACTGCAGTATCTTTCTTAATCATCTCCTTCGCCGTGATGCTGAAGAGGCGAAAAAAATGAAATGCCCCAAACCTGACAACAGTTAAGCGGGTGACAAATGAATGTCATATTGACCAGTGTAGTCTGCTTGTTTCTATTCTCCTCTCTCTTTAGCAGCGATATAAAGTTGGGCTGTGAGCTGTTTGAAATCATCTCCCTGCTCTGCGCCTGCACGGCACCAGTAGCCGGGACTCACAGTCATCACCGCCATGAGCTGCACTTCTGGGGAAGACCGAGGAACGTGTTTTCAGATGTGTTGGCAGATGATAGGGACCCTCAGGCTTGTCTGACCGTGGTAATTTGTCAAAAACCGCAACCTTCCTTAGGACTTTGCTTTTGAAAGCTGCCCAGTGTTAGCGAAGGTGAGGTGATGAGAGCCCTCGTTTTCCTTGCAAAGACACTGTTGGAGATTAGAAATTCCTCCTTACTTATTAACCACACTCTTCTGAATCGTCCTTCATAGATTAACTTGTGGGTATAATGACTCAGATAATATTGCATGTATTCCTTTCCTGGAAATGTTTGTGGACCTCGTAAATGCAAGAGGCTGGGATGCTTCATAGCTGTTCTATTGAGAAAAAAATATGTTCAAGCTCCAGTCAGAAGTTACGTGTTCAACAGTAGTTAATTAGTGGCTAAAACACATGAATATATGGAGTTGCATTGTGTATTTGCTATTAAAATCAATAAAACCTTGAAAAAAAATGGCTGATTAAGAAATTGAATGATACTAGACAGTAAATAAAAAAATAAAGCAAGTCTTTAGAGTAATTTTTCCAGATTCTGCCCCCCACGTTCTGGACTCTTACAAAATATAAGATTATTTAGGGTCTCTGTAGTTAGGAGTCAGGTTAGATATTGGTTGAGGCTGTGTTTATTCATCAAGACTAGTAATTACAAAGTGCTGTTCGTTTCCAAGAGGTATTCAAGCAATCCTCGCTAAAGCCCAGCAAGAATGAATAGATAATATGTATAACTGGTAGACGGCGAATGAGCATTCAAGGTTGCTGAAGATCTAATTTCCATTTAAAAATGAAACCAAATCTAGTCTGAGGAATTAGAAGCAATAAGAACGATCCGTTAAAGGGTATTTATAGGCAGTGTTGATCAGAAAGAAAGCATTGAAGTCTCCCAGGCCTCCAGGTCAGGGAGACGGCCTCCAGGTCAGGGAGCCCTGCCTCATACCTCGTCAAATGATGGCAGAGGCAGATCTGTATGTCTTTGCTGACATGGACTCCCTATTCATGACTACCTTACCTTTAAACTAGTCTTCTCTAACCACTGTTTTTCCTATATTCGAACAAAAGGCACTAGGTGATTACATAGTCATCACTCTGCCATCCCTCCCAGGGATCAGCGTGGGTAATGCGCACTGCGCCAGGTTTCCACAAAACTGAAATCCTGAGATTGTTTCCGATCTTTTTTCCCCATGATTGTACTGAGTGTTGCCCAAAGACATTCACTGATGATTGCTTGATTAGTCACCATGGCTCTGGTGTCAGAGGTCACTCAGGATTAAATTTAATAAAAGACTTGGCTGCTGCAGCATCATATTTCCAAGTGCTTGAATCTCTGAATGGAGCCCCAAAATCTGAGTTAAATACAGAGTGCATAGAAGAGTTTAACACTGGACAAGGTGATCACTTTAAAAATAATAAAAAATAATAACAATAATTAAAAAAAAAAAAAAGATATGTGAAACCAACACTGCCAAATGTAAATCCTGTTGGTCTCTGACCACTTGGGACTGTGAGCCTGAGCCTGGAGCACCTTCCAGAGTTGGAGAACATGCCCAGGCAGGAGGGGACTGAGGGGACAGATTTTTTTTTTCTCCAGAGGGGTGAGCAATAGAGAGTTGGAGAAATGTGGAGGGAAGCTTTGGGCTCAGCAGCACAGGGAAAGCAGCTGTGAGCCTAGGTACCTGCAGATTTAGGGGGCTACTGCATATGTGGGCTTCTTGGATCAGGTTTTTTGACTCGTATGCCTAAGGTCTGCCTAAGCCCCGTTCTAGGCAGTAAGTCCCGCTTTGTACAGCCTCTTAACCTAAGTGCTTAAGTTGTTCCTTCAGAGAAGTCCCAAGGGAGTTCGGAATATTGGCTGATGCTTGTCAAGCATTTGAAGATTAAATATGCTGCATGTGAACAAGTTTTTGCTTTTCTTGTATTGAACTTGGATACCAAGGTGATGAGCATGGTATAAATATCTTGAGAGAGAAATGCTGAGCATAATAATTTTTATTGATCTCAAAAGCTAAAAGACCTTTCTGCAACTTTCTGCTTTTTTGGTGTTTGATTACTCATTTATGTCCATATAATAGTACAGTTATCTTTTCAGCAGAAGAATTGAGAGGAGGAGATTATAATTTTAGTAAAACTAATTCCTGAAATAATAGCTAATTTCTTCCAGTTCTTTGGTTTAAGGTGAAAACAAAAGGTGGATAGCTTTGAGTGGGATTAACACATTGCGTATGTTTTGAGCACTCATTGGCTCTGCAGGAACAGTGGTTTTACAGGCTAATGCTTAGTTTTATTTATTGTAAACCTCTGCTTAGAAGACCTTTCAGAATTTTTTTTTTTTTTAAAAGCTGATATTAAAAAAAAAAACAAACTGAAAACAATCACCCTTATCCTTGAGATAAGCTCTTTATAAATGTGATTCCCCCCCCCAAAAAAACAAACAAAACCCTCTAATTATAAAGGATTGCAGCTTTCAGATAGCACTGGTATGATTTAATTTGCCACTTGCTATCATTGCCTGAGTCACTCCTAGGGAAGAAGATGCGGAGAGTACTTCTGTTAGATATGCTGCAGGAAGACTGATACTTCTCTGTTGCACTGTGGTAGCAATACCTTGAAGGGTTTGTTCCTGATATGTTAATAACACGTAAGCCCCTTCAATTTAAGGTATGTGAACAGTTCTATGGTTATTAGACCTTTTGTTAATTTTTTTTTTTTTTTTTTTTTTTTTTTAAATCTGTCGCTATCTCTGAAATGCAAACCGGTTTTGGAAACGTTTTGACCTGGCTTGATTAAATGGTCTTTCCTTTGCGAAGTCTTTTGATTAGCTGAAATACAATATTACAAAGCTGTTCCCACTCTGCCATAAGAAATGGTCAGGATTGGATTGCCCGTGAACAGTTTGGCGATGTAGCCCTGCATGGGGTGGAAATACACACTTATTAAGGAGGTTCCAATTAAGTATCTTGCAGATACTGATGAATAGTTTGATGCTACTCACAGAGACACTTTGTCTTGTGCTGGGAGAGCAATCGTCGAGCAGCTGTGCTCAATGTTCCTTTCAACACAGTTGTGTTTCAGCTCTGCCCGAGGCAAGTGGATGATGCTCCACAGCTTGACAAGCCCTGTCCCGGAGGGATGGAGTTGGGTGAGTGAACTGAATCATAGAATGGTTTGGGTTGGAAGGGACCTTAAAGATCATCTAGTTCCAACCCTCCTGCCATGGGCAGGGACACCTTCCACTAGACCAGGTTGCTCAAAGCCCCATCCAACCTGGCCTTGAATACTTCCAGGGATGTGTCCATCATGCATCCACAACTTCTCTGGGCAACCTGCTCCAGTGCCTCACCACCCTCATAGTGAAGAATTTCTTCCTATTATCTAATCTAAATCTACCCTCTTTGAGTTTAAAGCCATTACCCCTTGTCCTATCGCTACATCCCCTTGTAAAAAGTCCCTCTCCAGCTTTCTTGTAGGCCCCCTTCAGGTACTGGAAGGCTGCTAGAAGGTCTCCCCAGAGCCTTCTCTTCTCCAGGCTGAACAACCCCAACTCTCTCAGCGTGTCCTCATAGGAGAGGTGCTCCAGCCCTCTGATCATCTTTGTGGCCCTCCTCTGGACCTGCTTCAACAGGTCCATGTCCTTCTTATGTTGGGGGCCCCAGAGCTGAACGCAGTACTGTAGGTGGGGTCTCATGAGGGCGAGTAGAGGGGGAGAATCTTCCTCGACCTGCTGGTCATGCTTCTTCTGATGCAGCTTAGGATACGGTTGGCCTTCTGGGCTGTAAGTACGCATTGCTGGGTCATGCTGAACTTCTCATCAACCAACACCCCCAAGTCCTTCTCCTCAGGGCTGCTCTCAATCCATTCTCCGCCCAGCCTGTACTTGTGCTTGGGAATGCCCTGACCCATGTGCAGGACCTTGTGCTTGGCCTTGTTGAACTTCATGAGGTTCTCAAGCCTGTCAAGGTCCCTAGTCCCTCGGGGTGGCATCCCTTCCCTCCAGCGTGTCAACTGCACCACACAGCTTGGTGTCGTCGGCAAACTTGCTGAGGGGTGCGCTCGATCCCACTGTCCATGTCACCAACAAAGATGTTAAACAGTGCCGGTCCCAATACCAACCCCTGAGGAACGCCACTCCTCACTGGTCTCCACAACTGACAGAGGTTCTAGTTCACAAAATGGCCTGGAATTATTAATTCTGGTAGCGGGAGTGTGAAATACAGAATTCCTGTTTCTGCGGAGAAAGAGGAGGCCACCATGTTGAGCAAGCACTTGTCCCCTCAGAGCTGGCTCCAGAAGGAGCGATGTATTTTCATTTTTTTTTCTTCTTTTTTTGGGTGTGTGCTCAAAATATTTAAACGTTGCATGTGGGGAAAAAAAACAACCCCGCAAAAAAACCACAATTAAAACATTAATTATTAGTGCTGAGAGTATTTTGAGTCATTTTTGTATTCAATCGGCTGTAATTAAATACTCAGTGAACACAAAATTAGGTCATATATTATGTAAATGGGATGAGACATCCACTAGCTGTAGCAACGAATTTTTTGGAGTCCTTAAGGGTACAATTCATGATTGGACTTACGGAGCCTAATCGGTTCTGTCTGAGCCTGATTTCCTTCTCTGTCACATGCCCACCTGAATGCAGAGCGAATATCAAGGAGGGCGCAGGGTGAGACCCACGGTAGGTCATCTGCTGCCTCCAGCTGTGGCCGGGAAAGCCTTCCCCTTGCCTGATGTTCTCAGTCAGTTTGAGATGAGCTCTACGTGGGGGAAGACTTCTTCCTTGCCCCCAGTGGACCTCTCTTCTCTGCTGTGGTCCAGCCATCTGACTTGAGTACATCCTTTAGACACGGGCAGAATGAATTTAGGTATATTAAAAAAAAAATTTAATAGATGCTTAACCGTTACGCTGAGTGAGGCTCGGAGCACTTGGCACTGCCCAGGATCACGCCCTCTATTCTCTTAATGTGACACTTGATAACTTCTGTTTTAGCATTCATAATTACAAATGCCAAACCTGATTTTGCTCTCTTTGAGGATAGTAGGAGAAGTAACAGGTCCATTATTATTAGTCAGAACAATTATGTAGCTCTTAAAGAAAGGAAAAAAAAAAAATCAAGCTGTTGGATTCTGCTTTCTGGTGACAGGCGCTTGCCCGCTGGGGGGGTGTGCTGTGTGAAGCAGTGTTTCGTGGCAGTCTGAAGTCGCTTCATCCTCGCGTCCTTCACTCATTGCAGTCTTTGTTCCCTTCTCCAGAAGTGGCTCTTGAGGAGCACCACCATCTTTCCCTGTTCCTTTCTCCCCAGCTCTCCGAGTTTTCACTTTTAAATCCGAACACGAGCCTCTGCAGGTACGAGGCACATGGAGGAGAACAAGAATGTGTTAGGAGGTGCTGGTGGCTGAGCGGGGAAGCAAGAAGGAGAAATTACAGGTAGCTATCTTCCTAACCTTTCCTGGTCCTCCACCACCCATTCGTTTCCCACTGAACCCTGTTTTGTTTCCTAGTGAAAGAGGCTGCAATTCAGAGCTGACCAGGGGATGATGCATCAAATATTCTGTTTGAGTCCTTAAGGTATTGGTTTTCTAGAGTGTGTGCGGTTCGGTGCTGCTTGTATTCTTCAGGTGATGGAAGAAATAGATTTTAGTCCGTTATATTTTGAGTTTTTAAGAGAGAGAATGTCTTCTCTAGCCTCCCTCCTCCTTCTGTGCTCCCCCTGCCCCCAACCAAAGCACCTTTATTTTACAGAATTTCTTTCCTTAGACAACAACTGATTCCTCGTAGATCCCTGACAAAAAGCAGGGTATGTTTAAATCAGTAGGAAGAGATCAGCCTTGTCGTTGGGAGCAAGCGTAATCCATGGGGAGGTGTGGTGGGAACTACGCTGCTCCCGAACCCTAACGTGGGGGATCAGAATTAGTTTGTAAAAGGGAAATCAGTGAGCATATTACTGTAAGGGAGATAATGTGTGATTTTTGTACCTAGGTAGCTTTTTTCGTGGCTCACCATGAGATAGTAAGGTACTTGCCTATATGAGAGCTGGTCTGTGCACCTTGAATTAATATGGCTGGAGTCTCAAGGAAAGGACCGCAGCGCTGGGGCTCTCAGCAGCTGAGTGCACGCCGGGAAGCGGGTTTGCAGCATCAGGCGCTTCTCTCAGCTCTTGTAGCTCTGAATAGCAAATTATATAGTTGTCTCCCTCGGTTTGCCTTGCCTTATTACCTCTGGAATTGGGATATAATACCTGGCCTGTGCAGTCCAATATTTAGAAGTGAAAAGCTTATTTATCTGGCTCAGCTGCGATAAACCTACATGGACCTTTAAGGTTGGTTGATGTATTGCAAAGGTGGGCAATACCACTAGGAGCTGGTGGGTGTGATCCTAGGAATGGGGTGTTGGTTACTGTTTGCTTTCGGTAATAATAATTCCTGGGGAAAAAAGAGTCAGACTGGACATGCTGAGGACCTGATATTTCACTTTCAAACTTCCTTCTAGCTGGGTGGGGTCAGGCTTGACTGCTTTCAGCTTCGCACCGTCAGGAGGCATGGATTTGGCTTATCAAGCAGTGCTGGGCTTGCTAAGTGGTTGGCAGACATTATAGAAAAGCGAGTTGCTATTCATGCTGCAGTGGATAAGAAGTTGGAAAGCATTGGTTTAAGATTGCAAGAGGCTGAGAGGAAAATTGAAGTCATGGAGATAACGATCATTGGACCTAATGCTGCTCTTGCTAAGAATGCCAAAGACCAGGTTGTAAGGCGTGCAGAAGTCCAGTTGATGATCTGGAAAATAAGTGCAGATTGAGTATTATCATCTTGGTGGGAGAATCTTGTGAATATATTGACGGAGAAGCAAACAGATTCATGCACTTGTTGCAGGGTGCTGGTCGAGCTGCATAAATGAAATTTTTTTAAGAAGTGCTTCAGTATGCCGTAAGGGCATCATGTTAATGAAATATCAAGCTACTAAGCAGTGACTTCCTGGGACAATAAATCAGTGAATATTATTAAGTGACACAGTGACTTGAAACTGTTCCGCATATTGCAACTCCAACAAAAAAAAAAAGTTTTTTCATTAAGTGTTGGGGGATCGTTCAGTCTAAAATCTCAGAAGGTAATTTTATTGCTCTGTGACTTCTGTGTGTCATTCGGATTTGGCTTTTTTCTCATATATCCTAAAAAAAAAAAGCATTTAGGGTACTCTGCCACCTTATTGCCGACAGTTTATCATTTAATAAAACGCTTTCTATTTACATACAAATTGGCAGAGAGAGAAATCTGGGCTATAGTTGGTGCCACAGGCCTACATCTTTTCTTTCTTTCTTTTTTTAAAGAGAAAGGAGAATGAGATCTTAGGTAAAACTGGTTTTACCAACCGCATTACGCGCCAATAAGTAGTGAATAGATAACATCTTCTCAGTTGTACGCACAATCAGATTTTATCCTCCAGCAACGGAGATTTCGTGTGCAGCTGCTGACAGAAGATTTTATTTGCCTGACAAAGGCCTCTGTGGACAAGAGAAATTCTTCCCCATCGACAAGCAGTGGTCCTTCAGCACATTTTGCATTGTCCACCTTCGGAATTGTTCCTTCTTGAAGGATTTCCTCCAACCCATTAAGCATCCCCTATTAAAAAAAAGTGTATATTATATCTAATATAAAAATTACCATCCTGACCTTTTCCTCCGCGTTTCTGCGGTTGCCTTGACCTCCTTTCCTCTCCCTGGGACACCAGTGATGTGTCCCACTGCCCCGGGCTGGGGGGGAGTTGGGAGGGCAGACACGACGTTGTTCTGGGTTGTGCCTCCTCGTGGTTATCCGCTTGCTTGGGGAGGGGTATAAAAAGGGATAAGTGGATTAACCATTCGTTTTTCTGTATTATGCTTTTGTGCCAGATCTGTTACGTGCCCCGATACTGGTCATTCCTTGCAGAAGTGCTGTGGGTATCGCTGGCTGGCGTGTCTGCATCGGGTTCATCTCCTTTGCAAGAGAGCAAGGGATTGCTTCCCCTTCGTTCTTTGCAAAGGCAGTTACGCACAATAAAAGTACGTTGTGTTAATCGGTCCCATTTTCTCAGATTGCTTGGGATTTCAAACTTTGTTTTCCTGATATGAAAATGGATAGATGCTGGAAGTTTTCCTTTGGCCTGGAGCTTTCTATAGTAAAAGAGAATTTGGAAACCAAGGATTATATTCTAGCCAAAGGATAATTTAACATAATGCAAGGTCTGACCATTTAAAAGATTTAAACTTTTCCTGATCCAAACTGTTCTTATGTTTTACTTGTCCCTGAAATCCCCATGAAGTGGCTGGAGTTTATTGCTTATGGGGGTCTGGTCTCTGTGACACCCCTTTGCGCAGAACCCAGGGCCAGTTTTGGGGGGCGGGGGGGGGGGGTCTGTGTCAGAGTAGCGCTTTTCATTTTACTCCAGCATCAAAAGCAGTCAGAGGTGTTCCTGTGCTGTTATTTATTAGTATCTGTATCTCAGTTGTGCTGTGGCACGTTAGGCACTGTACAAGTGTGCAGTGAAAGGGGGTGCGTGGGCTGCTGGACCGGCTCCTCTCCTGGCCGGGGAGATGCTTTGGGCCACAGAAGTGTCCGTGGCATTTTTCGTGAGCTCGTTGGTGAGACCCTCGCCACTTTTTGCGGACTCGTGCTCGGCTGCGCGGGGAGCGGGACGACCTGGCAAAACAGCCGGGAGATGGGGAGGAACGGAGGAGGAAAAGGAAATGGGGCAATTAACTCATCTCAGAAAGGACAAAATGTTTGTTGTGCTAAAAATACGCAGCCACATTGCTGATACTACATTTCACGGCAGTGGCACTGAGCTATTTCAA
This sequence comes from Fulmarus glacialis, assembly GCF_000690835.1. Lineage (NCBI taxonomy): Eukaryota > Metazoa > Chordata > Aves > Procellariiformes > Procellariidae > Fulmarus > Fulmarus glacialis. The sequence continues at coordinate 91,375 of NW_009189349.1, read as the reverse complement.
GATGATGAATGGGAGGGGCAGCGACAGAGATCTGCTTGGAGAAATACGGTGGCCGAAAGCATGCTGAGGGTCCAGGGAGAACAGCGGAGACGGTGAGCATCTGCACCGGGAGGTCTCACCAGGCAGCGTGCCGGGGCTCCGTCACCCCTGGCAAGACAGCCCTGTCTGCCTGGAGTGTGATTTCAGCAGTGGTAGTCACCCCGGGTTTTGAGGGGCTGAGCAGATATCGTTTCGCTGGGGAAATGCAAAGAGAGTTCAAGGACACGCAGTGCACGGAGGTGCGCATCATCCCGCATCTGTGGGATGCCGTGAACTTTTTGGCAGGCATCCGCCCAGAGCCTGTAAATTCGAAATGGAGGCATGTAGCGTGCAAGGGCTGAGCGTGTAGGCTGGTGTCCAGCCTCAAAGTATTTTTTGTTTTCGAGCAGCTGTTTGCAGGACCAAAGGGGTGGTGGCAGGAACGTACCATGTGGCTACCCACCTCCTGGCCTGCGCTTTATTGTCTGCTTCAAAAGCTTCGCTCGCCAGCAAAGTTTCCTACCTTTCTACTACATGTGACTTTTGGTTTAACTCCTTTGGTTTTCTGTGCCGTACCACCCAGTGTAGGAATACATTTGTATGTGCCGCTTAAAATGTAGAAGATCTTTTTGATTACCTGTGAGATTGCTTAGGAAATTTCTGTGCTTTGCTGTATTGCACATGCTCCCAATACATTTACAAGCAAGCCACACACTGGGACAAAACTAGGTCACTGGTAGACTCCTTACCGGACAGATGTTTAGTTTCCCTAATTCACCCCCTATATTAAGCAACATAATTGTGATTTTAGGGGTAGCTGAATCTTGCTGACCATAGCTAATTTTTATTGTGGGTCCATCAGAAGGTTGAATTTTGGAGGCACAAAATGAGAGTTTTCCGTACATGGGAGAAAGCGGGGTATTTTGTCTTTGACTCTCAGTGGGAGGTCACAGCCTTTTGTGCTGGCAGCTCTGAAACCAGCACAAACTGGGGTGATTAGCTCCCTTTTCTAATGAGTACACAAAGCTGATTGTGAATAAGCCAGTGGGTTCATTGTGCAACCTTGGCCTGCGTTTAATCCTTTCTGTGAGACCCCCTTTTACACAGGGACAGCAATTGGAATCCAATTTACACCGGGCTCGGCATTAAATCTCCTTACGCTGGCGATACTACTAATCAATGAAATTGAAATTCAATTGCCGTTAGGAGTCTCTTCCCTTCAGTTATGCCACTCGCTTTCTGCTAGGCCGCGCGTTTTAAGAGAGATGAAGCCCGTAAGTGGGAAACACTTTGTTTTCCTGATACAAGAATAAACAATGTCTCGCTTCTTGGCAAAACACATCCGAAGTACTGTGTAACAAGCAGGAGAGATCTTAAAAGTCCATCAAGAGACGTTATGGTAATTTTGCAAAAACGACCACCGTGCTTTTAGTGAGAATTATCTAAATATGAAGATAAAAGGAAGAAGAAAGGGAGCTTGACGTGTAGAGAGACACATGAAAGGTTTCGGGAGAGGCTGTCTGAGCTGCACGGAGATATTAGCAGTTGAGTTTTCTGGCAAGCACCTTAATAGCAAGAAGAGTTTCTTCCTGTCTGGTTTTCACTTTAACAAGCAGGACTTGTTAAATCAGTTTTGGGGTGCATCAGAGATCAGTAAATGACAAAGAGGAGACTTCATATGCATCACTTGTTTTCTTTTCAAGGAACATTGTGAATGCTGATTAATCAGCCCCTCCCAGCAACCTTGGGAACTACAAAATTACAGTTGAAGAAGCTTCCGCATGTTGCAATTGAGGAACTGAGACACGGAAAGAGAAAACCAAATTTTTAGGAGCATCAGTGTTTGGGCACCCACGTGTGATGGGAAGGAATGATTTCAGAAGCGCTGAATGCCCATCCTCTGGAAACCAAGCAGCTGAAAAGTCATAAATGGGAATGCCACGAATCATGGCTCACTCTTCTTGGAAATTTTGGCCGGTCGTGGCTTTTGAAAGCCACCGCGCTTTGTGCCTTGGAACTGCTCGGGTCAGGAGTTGCTCAGTTCTCATTCCCACCTATTACTGGTGCTGCCTGCAACCCCTTGAAATATTCATTCTGCCTTTTATTCATCAGTGCTGTTTAATACCCCAGGCATAACAATGATCCGGCATGTTAGTATTCTGTTACAGTCATTGTTTTGGGAATTATCTAGAAAGCTGACACTGGGCTGGAAATTAGTGAGTATATATTCCCATTGTAACCAGTATGCCAGGTGTATTTATTTAAAAAATCATGAAGTAGCCTTCCCAAAATCAGGTGATACTTTTTACACAATTAACTGAGTTTTTTCACCTAGTTTCTGAGCTGTTGGGATGCATATTGGTTGCTTTTCCAATCTTTTTTTTTGCAGCTATGAGAGTTCGAAATCTAGCTTAGAGGGGAAAAAAAATAGGTATTTTTTTAATGCAGCCCAAGGAATTTGTGAACAGAAGCGTTAAGATGAATACTACAAAACACATGGTAGAAATCACAGGAACTACCGTTGCTGCTAAACTGAATAAGAGTTTAGCCATTGTCTCTATTTGCGCAGCGTTCTGCCTTGGTTTCGCTGTGAAAACACAGCACTACAGAACCATGCAGGTGATCTTACATTTATGGGATGTTTTTCTGTTCTGAGGAATCTGACACTCAAGCTGAGATGACTTCAGGGCCTCCCAGGACAGTCTGAGGGCCATCGGGTTGGATGGCATAGAATCATAGAATCATTTAGGTTGGAAAAGACCCTTAAGATCATCAAGTCCAAGCGTAAACCTAACACTACCAAACCGACCACTAACCATGTCCATAAGCACCACGTCTATAGCGCTGGTGGGAGGAGGAGGCATTGGGAAGCAGAGCTTTACTGAATTTCAGTTATTTTTTTAACCTGGCAATTTCAAATGATGGATGCATCTGAGAGTGCAGAAGCTTTTCCTAGCTAGCAACCAAACGTACCGTGGAGGAGACTGCCCATCTTCTGAACTGAATAATGCCCTTTTGGAGAGTGGTGCTTTGGGGTTCCCAGGCTGATAGATCGTGTTGGTATGTCTGCATACCACCTTAATTTGGTTATATGTTGGTGACCTTTCCTCTGTGATCTGAGCCTCTGTGCAGATTGAGTTATTGCAGAGTTTTCTGAACAAGCCTAAGCTAAAAGGCCAGTGAGAAGTTACAGCTGGTACAAAACGTAGCTGCCTGCCTGTTTGATGGCCATAGCTGCAGGGAATGTGTTTGACTTGATCTTCAGCGGTTCACACTTACTTCCACATACAAATAAATAAAAAAACCCCCAAACAAACTAACAAAAAACCCCCCAAAACCCAAACCAAACCCCTGTGATTATTACTTTAAGCTGCTGCTCTCATTTCAGAGATGCCAGTTATCCTTCCACAAGCCACTGAGGAAGATGGGGTTTAGCTGTAATGATTGCAAGATAATCGTTGCATACGTAATAGCCACAAGCTTTAAACCACTGGGCTTTTTCAGTGGGTGAAGTCTGGACTTTGCAATTGATTCAGTCGGGAAATCTGGTTGACCTTTCAGGCAAAGTTGATCTGCTAGCCTTTAAGGTGAGGCTATTGTATTTTTATTTTTTATTTCATACAAATACAGCAGTCTGAATTAAGGACAAATGCCCTAAAGTGTGCAACTGAGCCTGTTTTATAAGTGAAACATTTTGGGGCATTTGATTTTGTGACCTCTTTTTCTGTGAGCAAGTTGAACTTGAGCACTTTGCAGGGAGCGTTATTTTGTGGAGAGAGGACATTGATCTTATTTGGCAGAAAATAAATGGATGTTTGTGTTATGACGCCTATTCAAGTACTTTCTCTTATGTATCTGCAGGATGCTCTGCCCTGAAATCAGATCTCGTCTGACTGATACATTTTAAGCAGGATGATTCTGACTCTTTCACAACTTTCAAGTGTAAATGTGTTAATGTTTTGCCCAGCACATTATTTCTAACAGGCTGAACTTTCATTGTGTTTTCACAGTTTGGGTTTAAGTTTAACTTGAGGCTTTCATAGTTATTTAATTCTTTATAATTTTTGATGCCCTGGTAGCCTCACGACTGCCCTAAGATTGCAAAGAAAAAGACAAACAAGCAGCCCCCCTGGCTTTATTTTCAAAAGATCTTCTTTCTCTCCGCAACCTCCGAGACCCCAAATCTGAGCCCCAGGGGAAGATTGGAAGTTGCTTCCTCAGACCTGTCAACTCTTCTGCTTTCAGGATGAGCCTAATGATGTTGAGCCCTATATGATTCTTTCACACTTGTCTACTTCGATCTCACACCGCAAGACAAGTAGTGGCTGTGCAGAGGGAGGGATGAAAGTCCTGCTACGGTAGAAATCTGGAAAACGTACACACCGGGTGTGAAGGAAATTTGGGATCAGATGCAAATCCTGTGTGTAGCATAGCTGGTTGGGCTCCCCCCCGCCCTCCCCTGCAGTTTAATATGATTTTTGTCTTGATGCATAGGAAATCGAATCAGATTTCAGAGGGACACGGGGAGGGATAAGAGTGAAGAATTATGCTGAGTGTTTCCCATCTGCCTGATGTTATGTAGGTGGGAGTGAATAGCAGGATTTGACTGTGGAGGGAAGAGAATTAGTGCTGAAATTGAGTACATAGGTGGCCACAAGCCTAATGTTTCAGAGATTGACCCTCTCTGCCTTTTTTAACCAATTATAAGACCACTTGTCCTAAGGACATTTTGTGCTTGGAGGCTCCATATAAAATCACTGGGGTTGCACTAATGGACTAATATAGTCCTCTCTCTAACCATGGCATGCAACCCACCATGTCCCCTGCGCTTTTTCCTCATTGAAGATGGATAAGAAATGCTACCAGGGTAAATTCTGGGAGCAACTGGTGTGCAGCATTACTGGACTGCCCGGACTCCGTAGCATGAAGTCATCCCTTTTTTCTCTGTGTTTGCTTTTCAGCTTAATCTGTGAGCAGTTTCCTCTACTTCTATTTTGTGGTGAGTCACAGAGGAGCAGAGAAACAGGCTAAACACAGATGGAAGTGAAATAGCTGGATCGCTGAGCCTGCTGCCTCAGTTTCTCTCCAGAGTGCACTCTTTGCAGATAGCGTTTGGAAAATCGTGTGTAGGTGCTACAAACACACAGTCAGGTGGAGAGAGGGCTTACTTGCCCTTTTGCTGTTAGATTGATTTTACACACCAATGAAATGTAAATCAGATTTATGTGGTGTGTGGACAGTGTGGGTGCCTCTTTTCTAACTACTGTCCATGGTCTTTTTGCTCCTTGTGGGTATTTACAAGCTAATTTTGCACAGGGTTCTGTTTCTGGTGTACCAGAACAGTATCTGAAGCCGCGTAGACAAATGCTGAGCATCTGTTCCCCACAAGAGTAGCTGTAGGTATGTAAGAGATAGTGATGGAGATCCCTCCCGTGCACGGGACGCAGATGGAGGGTGCACACGTACTGGGTGACAGGCCCCACTCCAGAGGAGCAACCAGTGGATGAAATGGGTGGAAGGAAACAGGGTGGGAAGACAGAAAAAAGAGGTGGGGTATTGCACATCTTATTAAAGGTTTTACTGCTTTATCCTTACTTTCTCAGTTCTAAATAGATCTAGGTCTTTTTTTACTTACAACTCGTTTGTAGTGGGGTCCCCTGTCAAAAACCTGCATCCTTGAGGCCCTGCTGAATTTGAACCTTTCTATGTACACACGCAGCTGCAGCACACCAGGTACTCAGGCATTTCTTTTTGGAGACTATTTTGCCAGCAAAGGCTGATGTCAGACCTCTGGGTAGTTAAAAAGCAAATTCAGGCAGCTCATTGTGGGGAACCTGAGAAAGTGCTGTCGCCAGCCAGGTTCTCAGTGAATGCTGGCCCTTGCCCAGCGGTCAAATGGGTGATTTACTATGTGCTTTTCCCCATTGCTATGCAGCAGGCCAGAACTGTTGTGTGGAATTTTTTTTTTTTATTTATTTTTTAAAAACCTCTTTTATTGGATTTGTGAGCTTTCTTTGTGGTTTGCCAAATGACCAGCATTAAAAATGACAGTCTTTGGCTGTAGGTCTAAAGGTTGTGATAACGAATCAGAATTCCAGCGTCGGAAATTGGGCTTCGTAAGAGGCAGACATATAAATCAAGGCTGAGCTGATTAAATGTGCTCTTTTGCGAGGCTCTGCGGTGGGGCTGACAGCGTTCAGCTTCTCGGCTGAAGTTCCTGAGGGGTCAGGATGCATCGGCAGTGAAGGAGGAAAGCATGTACTCAGGAACACTGCTAAAGTGCTATTTGTCAGCTGTGGGGGTAAAGTATGATGAAGACCATG
>NW_009189349.1:81417-84999 GCF_000690835.1 Fulmarus glacialis | reverse complement strand
CCTGGCCAGACAACCACTCTCCTGGCTGAAATCAGGACCAGCAAGTCCTCAAGTCAGAGGTCTTTGCATTCATACTGGCTTCTTGAGACATTTTACAGCTGTGCTGCAGGTCCGAAGCTATGCGATTTCTGACACACAGCTGCGGTCTCATGGTGGGACACGCGATGATGCGCAGCCTGGTTGGTTCAGGTGGGTTGTGCCAGTGTCTGCGGTAGGAGAAGCCCGGTGGACCGGCTGGCTGTAGGTGTATGGATGGTCTGGATCTGACCGGTTCTGGCGCGCCGGTGTGACCTGGCGTGGCTGTGACCTGCTGTGTGAGATGGCATCTGCTCTCCTCCGGCTGCATTGCTCCCCGGGGGCTGCTCTGCACTGCGGGCTCTGCTTTGAGGGCTTCAGACTGCCGCCTTGCTGCAGCAGACACTTCAACTGCAACTTGGCTAAACATAAGATATACTAGTACTTTTGAGACAAAATGCATATCAATCACTCTTTTTTGTCTCCGTTTCCTCATTTCTTTTAGCAGTCGCTCTTAGGCATTGAAAACTGCAAGTGTTCTCCATTCCAAAATACTCTTTCCAGTTGGACAATGAGAACCAAATGAATCGCTGCTTCCTCTTGTAGCTGAGAGACCTCCTTAAGAGAAACATCAGGCATGTATTTATGAAAACAGAGTAGAAACAACCAAACATGTTTAAAAATGTTTGCAGTAACATGCTGTCTTGAAGACTTCCTAAAAGCTTCACCAAGGGCAGTTCTCCCCAGCCAGGGCTGTGTCGTTACGCCGGGCGGTGATGGGGCACCTGAGAGGCATTTAGAGATGTGCGTCAGTCCCGGTCTCCCTATGTGTTACAACAATATTGTGTTAGCACACACCTACACCGGTGACTGTGCTTTTAATGAATATGCGCTATGCCGAACATAAAATCTAGATGAATCCCCTAGGGACATTTTCTTTTTTGACTGCTCCAAAATCCTGTTCAAGCGCATTCAAGTTAGTCATCCAACATCTGCTTGCTTTTCGTTCCTATCGGTATTCATTCAGAGGTAAACTTCTAGGGATAACCTTTGCCAGCACTTCCCTAAATACTCAGTAGCATACAGGGAGCACAGGAGAGCGCTCAGATATTTTTAATACAATCCGACGACAGCAGAATGCAGCTGCCACCTGCAGACCAGCGTTGGCAGGGGGACCCTGACATTTGGGCCGTGCCTAAAAGGTTCTCGGTGAACCCTGAAAAATAGGTTCACTGATTATTTTTTTATTATTATTATTATTTTAACATTTTTTTTTCTCTTAATCCTTCATCTACACTAGCTTGATTTTTGCTGTTGGTGGCACTGGAGGAAGGGAAGGTCGATGAGAAAGGAGGGTGGATGCGGCTGGCGCGGGAGCCGTCAGAAGCTGCAGTGGAGCTGGGCGCGGGGGGCCGATGCCTTGGTGCCCCTCGCTCGGGAGCATCTCTCATGAGGTTCAGCACAGCAGCCACGAGAAAGCAGCTAGCTCTGTCATTATGACCATCATTTACTCTTCCTTCTACACCTTCGCTCTTTCGGGTATCTTTTTTGAGAATTCAGCTTAAGCTGCAGACTTCCTTGCTTCATTAAAACAGTTGTCCCTATTTGCCCTGGTTAGTCACTATAAACGAGCTGTTGCATTTGATGCTAACCCAGTGCTAATATACTACTTCTTTTAGTAATATTAGAGTCACAACAAATAAATGCTCTACTTGTATAAATGGCCCTTCCATCCTGCTGTGCTTTTTTGAAGATTGATTTGTAGCCTTTCGTTTCTGTCCCAGTGTAGCCCCACCCCGGGATTCGGAAGGACAGGTTTTTGTTGTCATAAATGTGGAGAGTTTTAGTGCGAAGAACGAGGAGATGCAGCAGGCTGGGTGGAAGGGAACACATGGGCTCTTTTTTTAGGAGGCCCATTGTTTCCAACTAGTATGCTTTTTTATTAGGTGATGGTAGACATAAATTAAAAAAAAAAAGGGAAAAATATCTCCAAATAGCAGAGACATTTGGAGTCAAATAAAAAAACCCTTTATTTTGCTTTGTTTGTCGATATGTTGTTGTTGGATTTTTATTTTTAACTTTTTTTTTTTTTTACCAGTTGGGTTATATGGCAACAAACTCAACATACCAATTGCCGTAGCAGAAGACTCTGGTGCTGGAGCAACGCTCGCAGTCCTGCAGATCACTCGTAAAGAAGGCAAAACACGACCAGAGCAGAGTTTCCTCTGTTGCACCCTGACATCTCCGTGTTTGGTGCCTGTTCCCCCTGCGATCCCAGGCTGAGTCTGATAGCAAAGAAGCTGGGTTATAACAATTCAAGCAGCAACAAAGCGAGCACCTCTGTTTTCAGTTGATGCCCAGTAGCCGTTAGTCTAACTTCTAATAGAGGGTGCGGTTTGCCCTGTGTTTCAGCGGTTTCATAAGAAATTAATTCTTATGATGTGTCCTTTGTTCCTGGTCACCACTATGTGATTCCCCCCCCCCTGCAAATTAAACATGAGACGTTGTGGTGGGTTGCAATCTCAAGGGATTAATTCTGCAATTTCCAGCCTGATGTTACTTTGTCCTGGAATGAAAATGGTCGTCTTAGGTAATGGCTATTTTTATACAACCATTTGTTCACTGAGAACTGGGTTGAGACCTCCAGTAGTGTATCATTGACTGCTAAACAGCCATCGTGCACTTCAGATCATTTCTGGACTTGGCTACGCCATTGTCAGAAATGGAAAAGCTGGTTAAAAAACCAACCTTGTATGGTCTTACTAACCCTGGTCAAGGCCCCTTCCTTTCAATTTTGTCTCTTTTTTATTTGGTGTGACTCCGAAAATCTTCATTTTAGGTGACAGGTAGAAATACCGACATACAAATAAGAAATTGTACATTCGTTGATTTTTTTTGTTGCGAAAAAAAAGAAAAATGTAAAATATTGCTGCAGTATCTTGTGGTTAGCTGGAAGGATCGTAGTGCTTGGGTGCATACAAATCTATTAGTTTTTGGAGGTGAGGACAGGAGCTGGATGGTTTCCCTCCTCCAGCAGCACGTTTTTTCTAGGGGGGCATGGCATCAGGTGTTCAGATGCAGCTCTGGGAAGTGATGCTTGGATTGCACGTGCGTAGACTTAGGCTTGGACCGAGTGCGCTTTTGAGCTCATTTGAACAGCCGCGATGGTGTGACCCCACACCGCTCCTGGCTGTGGGTGGCTGGTTCCTGCCCGTCCGGAGTCTTCCTAAGTCATCACTGCCCCCTAAAAAAGCCCCTTGAAAAATTTGAAGGTGCTTCTGCATCTTGTTTTCTGTTAACCTCATCTCTTCCCAACCAAGTGGTTCTGGCCAAGCCCACCGGTGGGTCGGGAGGCTCCGGGGCAAGGTGCCGGTGAGAGCTGCCAGGGCTGCGCCGGCGCTTTGGGCCGCACCATCTTCCTCTGCCGTTGGCGTGTGGGCTCCCGTTCCTGCTGGGTGAGGAACGGATGCTGTTGTGCTTCCTAACAGAAAGGGAAATCACACATTTTTAAGTGTTCAAAATGCTTCCCAAGCATTTCTGTGGTTAATCCCCAACCCAAGGGTATTG
>NW_009189349.1:51202-81383 GCF_000690835.1 Fulmarus glacialis | reverse complement strand
TAGAGGGTCGTTTAGAGTCCTGATGGTTAATTGTGCAATCAATTTGGTGGACCAAGCTCCTTCTAAATTAAACTGTTAAAAACCTAATAGTGAAAATACTGAAGCAAGCCGAGATCAAAATGCAGAGCGAAAAGTAGAATACTGTAAACTGTGCATATGGTTTTTCAGTCCCTATACAGTGGAAATGCATACAGTTATTTCTCAGGGGTTATTTTATTTAGTTAATACTATTAAATAAATGCTATTGTAACTTTTTCAAGGCCTCTTTTTTTAATAAGCCCAGCCAAACCGCTTGGACATTGCCTTAGTGCTGAATTGGCTCATGGATCACTATGCTCTGAAGTTTGTATTAATCAGCGCTCTGCAGTCAGTGTATTGTTGCTTCATTAACCTACTTGTTTTTAAGTATCTGTAAATCACAAAGAGGAGAAGTCATGCTGCTAGCTGAGAAAGCAGCCCTGTTTGTAGCATCTCTCCCCTCTGAATCACATTTCTGGTTAGCACTTAGGGGGTTTTTTTTGTTTTGTTTTTCTTACCTGTGAAATTTGTGGTGTAGCCTAGAAGGACGTTTCAGATGTGTATATCCAAAATTGGAAGTGCTGTTGCTTTTAACATCCAAGCTCCCTGGGGATATTTGGTTCTGGAATACATCTATTCTCCAAGTGTTATTTCACTGCTCACAATGTCACAGCTAAGGTCTTCTTGTTCAGTAGGTAGATTTTATTTGTCAATGAGCTGTATCTTCCTAAAGAGGCAGGAAATTGCAATAAAAATGATTTATTTTTATTTTTTAAGTGAATCATTACAGGAGTTGTTAAAGGACACTAATAAATGTTACTAATAGATTGCTACAGAGTCTATAGGAGGATAGGAGGTTGGCGTCAGGTTGTACAATCTAACAGTGATTACGTATTAATATTTCTCTGGCTAACGGCGACATTGTTCGGTGGTCGTGTCCGGTACTTCTGGGGAAGACTTCAAGGGGATGGAAAAGAAGAAAGGATTATTCTTGCTGTTGATACCAAAGTTTGTACATTGACGACTGCAAATCAGTGAACTCCTTTAGTGGCAGAATGGACCCGATACTCATGGTTATTGTCTTTGTTTTTAATGTGTCCCGCTTTTACGTGGTGGCACCCGAGCATCTATTTGGACCATTAGTGTGGAGAGGGCGTGGGGAGCCAGCTGGGCCACTTGCACAGACCCGCGTTGCACACCCAGCCTTGGAGTGAGGAGTAAGCAACTCATGAGCTGCTTTTGTTTTTCCATTATTTCTTGGAATTGCAATGTCAAGATAATAGGGAGAAGTGGATGTTTTCTGTTCTGTAGCCTCTATCAAGTATTCTGTTGGTGTTTGGCTTTTGTCGTCGGTGCAAGTGCTGTTGAAAACTCTATTGTTTAAACTTTGGCAACTCAGATTTAGGGCATAAGGCACCTACGTGCAATCGAACCCAAAACATGACTCATGTTGGTAATTTGTAATTGCAGGCACTGAGTGTGCAACTTGCTTTCCTTTGAAACATGGTCTATTATGCAACATGAGCTGACAAGCACATTTTTGAACATTTTCTCTGACTACACATAAGCATCAGTTCTGAAATTTGGAGAGCTTTCTAATTGAATGACATTCTCTAGAAGAATCAAATACATATTAACAAAATTTTTTAAACATATCAAAGAATAATTGAACTTCAATAGTATCTGATTACATTTGGTGTGAGTTTCAAAAATCAATTTTTCTTACAGATTTAAATTGCAATTGCATTTCTATATTTGTATTTTTGTGCCTTGTGGAAAATACCACGTGCGCTATTGGCACCGCAGTGACTTCTGGATGAAGGACTTATAAGTATACAAAGTAAATACGGATGGTTTCAGTAAGGCACCAACCAAGTACAGTCATCATTTTTGTTGCCGTTTGCCAGCCTATCCTACCTGTTGAGAAATGGAACATAATCTGTAAACATACACTTTGGGTTTTAAAGTAATCTTCCCCAAACTCCTAAAGCATGTAGAACTTTTTCTAGATTAATAGTTAGACCAAATTTATTAAATTAGTATGATTTTTCTAGCATGACATTTTTAAAATTAATTTATCAGTCTCTTGCCTCGTGCTGCTAAAAGAAACAAAAGGGAATCTGTCTCTTGTATTTAGTTTTATTTTACAGAAATATTTTTCCATTTGTGTGAATAAATGCTCATCTGACATCATCACCATTTTTAGCCGTTCTGCAACGCCGAACACAAAATATGAGCCATCCTTTTAGAAATAGTCCTCAAAAGGCTCTGTGCTCTTAAGCGACTGTCGTAACCCATTTGTACAGCTGGGCGAATAGATGCACCCAAAGCTTTTAGCTTGCCCTAGATGAGCAGAAGCTGCTGAGCCCTGGCAGTGCCGATCTCTTTCTTGGGCTCAGAGAGGAGCACAGGCGCTAGATGAGCATCCAGAAGATGGACCTGGCTCCCTGGAGGCTGATACCACCATCCCGAGCATAAACTCAACTGTTGCTTCTTCCCTGCCAGCGTTACCCATGGTAGGCTACATTAGCGTGGAGATGCTAACACACATTACCAGACACGATGGGAAACCGAGCCCTGGCTTGTGTCCTCCTCTGCTTGGATGTCCTCCTTGCCCCGTTTTGTCAGGTTTTTACCTCCTCGGGTGAGATCTCATCTCTCCGGGGAAGCCCAGGCACGTGCGTCCTCCCCACCTGTGAGCTGCAGGGAGGAGGGAGAGCTGCTTTGAAAACGTGAAACGAGGCGTTTTCTCAGTTCCCAGGTGTGTTTTGTGTTTGTTTAGATGAGAATCGGGGAGAGCTTCACTTATGCTTTTTAAAGGGCAGAGTGACCCCAATGCAGGAGTCTGTTCTGACTCGCTTTCCGAGTGCCCCAGATCAAACCAGATGTTGCTGAGCCCCAAAGAAAGCCCTGAAGTAGTTTTGGGGTTTGTGCACTGGCAAAGTGATTGATTCATAAAACGTTCATTAACTTGTGGTTAACGCCTCAGAGAGGGTTTTAACAATTTGTACGTTGCCTTTTGTTGTTGCTACTTAAAAAGAAACAAGCAGCATGCCCTGCACCCCAAACCCTGTTGAATTGGGGACAAAATGCACTTAACGCTTGGGCTGTTTAGCATGGACTGCTTGCGTGGAGACGCTGTTGTCTCCTCTGCTCTGCTCTGCTGCAGCAGCCCTTCCGAGGCAGACCGAAAACGCTGTGCTGTGGATGCGTGTGAGGCTGCAAAGCACTGGGGCTTCTTTTGATATATCTGTTTTCAGAAGGCATATGCACTGATTCGTCAAAAAGGTGACAGCTCATCGTTAGCCAGTTTGGTCACATATGTTACGGTGGTGAATGATGTTTGATTAAGTGAAGCCCAAGGTAAGACGTAAAGAAACACGTTGTAAAGCATGCTTTGTTAATGCAAAACATCGAGGTGGCTCCCTGGAATCTAATGCAAACATTTAATAGCTTCTTATTTTATCCTCATCTCGTGAAATGTGCTAAGCTTAAGTGGAAGCAGCTGCCTCCTGCACAGAGAAAGGGAGGCAGACCCCCCTCTCCATCCCCCCCCAGCCCCTGCGTTCAATTAGCTGCTGTTTTGCCTCGGAGTGCTGCATTATGACCACTCCTACTGTCAGAGACATTAGTAAATATGCAGTACAGTAATGAATTTGTAAAGAGAGAGTGGGGCTAACGAGTGTCCTCAGCTCAGGAATGCAGTGGGTATATATTAAGGCAGGTGTATGGGGGGAGGGGGGGGGGAAAAAGCATCTCCAGGCTGGATTTTATAATTAGGGCACATGGTGTAACTCTTTTGTTTTGCAGAAGCCAGCTTTATTAATTGATGTAGAAGGTTGCTGTGTGCTATTCATTGTTTGATTAAAATGCCTGTATAAATAATTAGGCCTCTTCTGTTTGTTTTATTTTTTGCACCCAATTTACATTTTCGTACAGAATAAAAATGAATTAGCAAATGCATTTATTTTCCAAATTTTTTTAACCCGTAACTGTTCTCCCCTGGTCACCAACCGCTGCAGTAACGACATGACCTTTGCGTCGTGCTATTTCAGACCTCAGGAACTCCGTTCTCTTTGGAGAAGCCGTGGTCCTCCTCCCTCCTTTGTGTGTGTGCGGCGGGGGGGCTGGCTGCGGGCGGGTGGGCTTGGAATCCCTCCGGAAAACAAAAAATAAACGCGTATATTCAGTCACTCCTGGAAACATCAGGTCAGCTCTGTATCTGGCGGTATTTTGCTGAAGAGAGGAGGTTTCGGGCAGAGGCGGATTTGCGCCTGTCTACTTTCAGGGCTGTATAAGCAGGTGAAAATGCTGCTGGTTTGTGCAGCAGCTGGAGAAACCGCTGTACGGCTGGAACCGGGGTTGTAAAGGACCCTTTTGAAAGTGCGAGGAACTGTGTTATTGTTATTGTTAAAGGGACTGCCTTTCCGTGCTAATACATGAAAAACCTGCCTCTCTGCAATACCTGTGGAGCGGTCTGTAAGTCGGTAGGAAATCTTTATCGTAGGATGAAACTGCTTTGAGTTGCGAACTGGTACAGTTAATTTCTGTGCATCATTTGCTTTTTCCTCAAGAAAACTGTTGAGGGGCAATGCAAAACTCATTGATCGTTATTCCCTTGTTGCTCGCTGGACTGTGGTGGGCAGCTGGGGTCTCCCCCTGCCCCTCTGGAGCCAAGCAAAGCCGGAGGCTGCGGCGAGCACGACGAGGAGATGGCTCACACGATGCGCTTTCACATCTGCAAAAGTGCTCTCCTCTTGGCAACGTTTGCAAAATGGCCAGAGAAGGGGAACGGTGATGCCTACCGACTGGTGCACCTTAAAAATGTTCTTAGCGACCTGAGGTCTGAAAACCAATATCCTAAACCTTGATCTCCTGTATTCGCCTGTTTGTAAAGACAAAAATTGCTGTAGACTCATGGTTCATTAAGAGTGCCTAGCATGGTTGTGCGTGGCTGAGACATCGCACCCAAAATGATCTCTGCACAAAGAGCAGTTCAGGTAGAAAATGAGAAGAACTTGGTTTTTCACTCGTTTTTTCCCTCCCTCCGTGTGTCCCTGGCCCACAGGTTGCGTGAACTGTCCTACGATGCAGGAAGAGGGTGTCAAAGGAGCTTTTCTTTGGCAGGACGCGGAAGGTCCTCCCTCCTGGCAGGGCTCGGCCAGCAGCGCACGCTTCCTGAAGTTTTTTCAGGCGTGGATCGATCGGCGAGCACAGTTTAACAGCAGCTGCAACAACAACAAGAGAGAGAGCTCGCTCCATGCGGCTGATCCCCGGGGAGAAGTGGAGAATTGTCGCCGTAATAAGAGAGACTCGGTTAGGAGCATCTCTCCCCGGGAAATGAAGAAGCAGGGGCTGTCTGGCTAAGGTAGCGATATAAAGTACTACTCTTCATGTCTTAGCTCTCCAGCCAGGCTTTGGTGCGTCCTGCGTCGTTACCTTCTCACTTTGTTGGTAATGGTGGTGGCATCTCTGTGATTGCCCCCATACAAAGAACATAATGGAGCCAGAGCCTCCCGCCTGGAGGTCTGCGGCGCTGGCGACACTAATATGACAGTGAGTCACTTTGCAATCGCGCCGCTGTGATTTACACCACCGTTTTGTGCCCTGGCTGTGCGGGGTGAGCGGGTTGATTTGTGGCCGGAGCGGTCGCTGGCTCAGTACAGCGCATCCTTTGTTGACATCTTTTTCTCACCTTTCCTTCTCCTCATCCTCCTTGCCTCATCCACCCTTCTCTGGTTTGTTTTGTCCTCCGTGCGGTGGGGCTTTGATGTGAACGCGACAACGGCTGGCAGCCCTGCGACTGCGCCTGGGAGAGGTGGTAACTCAGTCCTTCTGCTGGCAAGGGTGGATTTCAACTAAAAAAAGAGCTTGCCGTCTAGTTGAGGTTTGCTATCCATTGATAGTTTGCTTGCCCTTGTTGTAGAATTGTAGTATGCACAAAAAAAGTAGCAGAAACAGAGACTCGTAGAGTGTTGGCCGAGCTTTGCACATCTCTCCTGTGCTCTAAGAGATACCGCAGTATTTTCTCCCTTCCTCGTTGCTAAAAACTTGTGTTTCTTTGCTTGAATTTGCTCATTGCATACTAAGAAGTCCTTGGAGGAGTCTGGTAGTGGGGTGTTTGTCAGGCTGTGAGCTGCAGAGAGCTGAGGTGCCCGGTGGGGCTCAGCGGGATCGCTGGGCTCAGGCTGCAGCCCCAGCCTGCTGGGAGCCAAGGTTAAGAGCTGGCTTCATGCTGGTGGGAAAGACTGGCAAAGTTCAAGCAGTTATAACTGTTATTTAATTTTGGGTGGTTTTAATTTGCAATTTTATTCTAGTAAAATTATGATTTAGAACGTGGTTTTTTTTTTCCCCAACCTAAATGCTGCATCCTCTATTTATTCCTTTTGCCTTCACTGCCAAACACAGAGTAGTCAATGGGTGGAATTTTTTGCAAGAAATTTAGACTTTTCAATTTTAAAAAAAGTTGAGAACACGGCATAAAGACTATGCATGTGTCAGTGAGCAAGTTGTAATGCACACAGCCAAATCAAAATGATCCCACCCTCATTTTTTCCTGTCGTTTATATAAAACCAGCCGTAGGGAGTCAGCCCAGCAGACTGTCTCTAGCAAAGGCTAGCCAAAGTGCTCGGGAAGTGTCTATAATGTCATGCCCAGTGAGATCATTTCAGGGCATACCTTCTGGCTGGAAGGGCTGAAAGCTTGGACATCCATGTCTGAGTCCTTATTCTGCTATTCTGCACTGTTTGGTAAACCACTTAATTTCCACCCGCAAAATTAAGTGAGTCGTACTTGTCTGATTTGGGGGTTGAAGGTTTAAAGTCATGTGTAGTGTATTGTAACATCCTTATGCTCAAACATTTCTATAAATACGGTCTATGGTTATGTACCAGGTGCATGTCCGTTGTCGTAAATACGCTTACTTCACATAAAATTGCACATGATGAATGAAGTGTTACGGTTTTACTCTGTGTGTTGCTATTTTGAAAAACTTCCCAAATTAATAACTTTGATGGCAAAAACTTTCTTGTTTGGGCTCTCGCTGAGAGGGAGACCACCTGGAAAGTTTGAGTAAAATATTGTCGTTGCAAGTTGAATAGTAAGGAAATATGTATCTGTTTCAAAGAAGAATTACAATATTTTTTGTGGGGTTTTTAAAAAGTCTGCAGCGTAAAACTTGAAACTGTTCAAATCATTGTTTTCACTTAAGAATACCTTTCAGTTTACTTTGTGCTGTAAGCAGGGAACAATTTGCTTAGCACAGTGATGTGGCACTAGGTTTCAGGCCACTGGAGTACATAGGGCAATTCCCCCTTTTTCAGACCAAATCACACTTTTCCTGCCTTTATATCTGAAAATACTACGATTTGGTATTGCAGAAAAATAAGATGATGGAAGCTTGCTGCGTTGGCGGTAGGTCATGCGTATTTTTAATCTCAGTGTAAGCTGCAGCACAGCATAGTTGTGTACAGTTTGGCTTTTTTTTTTTTTTTAATAAACAACATCCTTTATTTCTTTAAGGAAATTTTGAATGAAAAAGCGTACCTTGCCTGTCATTGACAGTAACTTGCCCGCATCGTCCATGTGAACGACTAGCGAGGATTTGAGTTGCTGCCTAATGCTTCCACCCTCTTCGTGGCATGCATGGCTCCAGTTTGTGCTGTTGGGATAGGTGCCTGCAAACAAATATTTCGTGCGGTGTCCTAGGATAATGCAAACAATTGAGGAAGAAGTCTGGGGAATTGAACAACGTGTTTCAGTCCTGTTCTGTGTTGCTTTTAGAAGCTTCTGAAGCTGCCACCGTACAGGGCTTTTTTTCTCTGCTCTCTAATCCAATCCATTCACATTAGAGAGGACAAACCCCGGAGAAGTTCAAATCCAGAGCTACACTGTACAGCTTGGAGCCATCTCTAATACATACAGTATATGTCTAATAAATGGCAGATCTCTGGGCTGGGCGCGTGTGATGCAGCTCAGCTGGAAATTGTAGGGGTAAAGAGTTTGAGTTGGTTGGAAAGATGCTTGTTAATTTTATTCCTTGTCATTTCAGACACGGTTCTGTGATAGTCTTTATGATCTTTAGCCATGCATTAATCTTGGCTCTGCTGAGTTTCACACCACTGCTCTCCCACCATTATAGTGCAAGGTTTCTGTGCATTCCAATTGGAAATAAATTTCTTTATTACACATTCTTTGACCTTGGCATGTTTGTAACCCTTGCGATTGTTAGAGGGGAAAAAGGAGGACTTCTGGGAATAATTGCCTTGTTTGTTCTTTATCTCTGAAGCATTGATACCTGCAGTTCTGTGCTGAGATAATTAAATCTTAGAATCACAATTGCACTGAGAGAATCTCTCTGTTTCTGCAGGCGTTTTTTTTTTTTCTGTAGGTATAAAAGTGCATTTTCCATTTGCAAACTCTCTGCAGTGACTTTTGGAAAATGGTTATGCTGGAAGTCCAGCTGGAACTGCTTTGCTTTGAGATAGGGGTTCTGTGAAATAGATGCTCAAGTCACCTTTAAAAATAATCATACGAAAACACATGCACAGGAGAGTAGTCAGGAATCAGGTGGTGCTTCTTGGTATCCATAGCGAAAACAATTTTAGAAACCACTCCTCTCATAAATACTGCATTTTTGGGATAGCTGCTCTTGTATTCTCTATTGCCAAGTGCATTGGCATGAAAGCAGCTTTCCTCAAAAATTAATCCGTGCCTGCTGTCTTTTCCCGATGGGGTGACAAGCGCTGTTGTAAGCGGAGCTGGTGAAGCTCCATGAGAAATTTAGGGGAAAAAAAAATATTAAGAACCCAAAAAGAAAACGTTCAGATATTTTGAAAAAATGTGATCAAACAAAATGGCCTCTTCCCACGGCAGCTCATGTTTTATGTGGGGTGTAAGTGGCTGCGCAACCACAGCCCGGAGCTTCGCGCTCCTCCTGCCGCACGCCGGATCGCTCCGTCTGGAGAGCATCCTTGCACAGCTCTGCTTCAGCTTTGGGCCTGGCTTCTCTTTTGTGGCTTTGCTGGCAATCTTTTCGAGTAGGAGAGTGGAGCCGCTAGCTGGAGTCACCTTCCTCCTATTTGAACTTGCACGAGGTTGTTGTGTTGTTTGTTTTTTTTTTTTTTTTTTTTTCAAATTTTGCCCCCAGTGTAAGAGTAAGTTTACATAGCAGCCAGTACATTTTTTTTTTTTAAAATGTGTTTTCTCTTCTCTCTCCTTTCCCTAAGGACACAGTAGGATATTCCTTCAGTGTAATCCAAGTCATTTCAACATCTTGTTTTCTAGCACCTACGATTTGTACAGAGAAACTTGGTTCTGCTGCACAGAATATTTAGAAAAATAAATACAAGTGGAAAGTCTTGTTAGCAGCTGGGGTAGGCTTGTTGTACTTGTTGTCAGGATGTAGACTGTGTTCGCGTAGAGCTACAAGCCTGTCTGCGGGTGAGAAGCCAGCCTCAGGAGACAAGGGCTTGCTGGTGGTGTACGTGGTGCCATCCGCAGTCTGACTGTGAAAAGCAGGCACCCTTCCACAGCGGGACTCATCGGGTGGGGGAGAGCACCATCGAGGGATGCCGGTCTGCTTTGCGGGTACCCATGCAGCGGAGATCCCAGATCTGGTCACAGGAACCCCCTGCAAAATCCTTCCATACATAGGCGGAGGGTCTTCTAGTATCCTGAAATAATGCTGGTAAGAAGCATGTGTATAACAGTGAGATGCCTTTTTCAGCTCGGTAATGTCTCGGGTGTAACCTTTGTGACGGGACATTGTTCTGTGGAGGTGAAGCATTAGGCAGGGAGGCTGTCCAGAGAGGCCATGGGACCTTCTGAAGTACGGCTGGACATCGCTGCAGAGATGCTTCTGGGGTAAGGAAATGGCGTCTCCGTGGCAGGGGAAAGACTGCACTGTACCTCGACAGCAGACGTAGCCCCAGAGCGTACTGGGGCTCAGTTTGTGAGCTGTGCATGGGCAAACAGGGGAATAACGCTTTGGTTTCACGTCACCCTTGAACTTCATTCTGGGTGCAACATGGGAGGAAATTAGAGCCTTTGTAGAAAGACTAATTTGACAGGCGCACAGTAGCAGAAAGCACGGGGGGCCAGAATACCTTGCAGAAAAGAGAGAGGGCAAGATGTGTTTCTGTTTGCTTTCCTGGAGACTGCTAAAACCCCGTCTGGTGAAGATACCTCGTTACGAACGTAGAGGTCTGAAGGCGTTGTGCTGGAGGCTCTTCCAAATTAGCTCAGCTGAAAGAACCTGCCTGGACTTCAGGGCTGGAGGAAAAGTCAGGGAGCTGCAGTGCTAATTGCATCGCTTACCTGCGTAGTGTTGGCTGCAGAGATTGATGCAGTTTAACCAGGCTCATCTAACCTGCGAAACCCCTTACACTGAGGATAGCAACCTCTTAAGCATGATCATCTCATGTGGTGTTACCTTCCCAGCAAAGGTAATGCAGATCTATTCTCATCTCAGCATTAAGTTCACATTAGCCGAAGGATTAATGGAGGAATATGCCCTCCGAAGGCTCCCTGGGTTTTCCTGCCGACCACAGCACTTGTTTCTTGCTGGCTCTGTCTTTATATTGGGGGATGCTTTAGTAGAATTTCAATGTTTTTAGCCGCAGATTAGCACACAGTATCATAATATAGCTACCAAAATCATGTTCTTTTTTATAAGGACTTTCTTCTTTGTTGTACTGTTCTCTCTCCCATATATATTGAGTTTCTAGTGGTATTATTCGCAGGCTGCGTTATGGGGCAGTCCTCCAGACAGGCATGCTGCAGGGAGCAGCGAGGCAGGGTTTTCAGTTGACTGTTCTGTATTGGATACAAAATGCTTTCCTCCAGGAAGCTTTCACAGCTTTGCATCCATGGTGATTGACATATCCGTGTCTGCTTTATTGCAACTTCTAGGCTGCATTTTCCAGAGGAGAACACTGTTCCCCTTAAATTTGAAGGTGTGAAACAAGCTGCTTGGCTCAGGCTCGCTGTAAATCTGGCCTCTGCAAGCAACAAACATTGACATTTTCACGTTGTAAAAGCTTGCCATCCCTCCTTGTAGTGTTTTTGGGAGGGAAGAATTGATTAAGAAGTTCATGTCCTTATTGTGAGCGACTAGAGGGACTGCAGCATTCGAGCTGCTGAGGGTGGACACAGGGCTATTGCAGTGGTGCGAGGCTGGGAGGAATCCCATAGATAAAAAGGCAATTCCATGGAAAACTGCAAAAGGACCTAAAATGTATTTGATCCTATTCCTCTGCCTGAATAAATAGGATATCAGAAGCTGGAGACACTCATTGCCAGATTTTCAATCGGATGCTAGAAGGGAGCCATCATGTTTGCTGAAGGATGTTCAAACCTCCCTTTGTCATGATAATGAGGCAGTGCCTGGGCAGCACACACTGCCAGCCACTGCAGTGGTTTTCTCTTATTCCCATTCAGACTGTTTGGAGAAAGGGAGAGAGACAGGCCGCTGAATGTGCAGTTGACCCAGTCTGAAGCACATCAATAAGCTATAAACACTGCTTTGTGCGGATAGCCAGGAGAGAGCCGTTAGATGACCTGTCTTGCAGATTTTTCTTCTTTTACAGTTTAACCTTTTGTTGAAAGAGCTTAGAGAGAAATAAAGGGGTGTTTTATGGTGTGGGACTGGGCATTGGGGACCATGGGCTCCACATCTGTCTGCGGCTCGGCTCAGTCCGGGACTCCGGTTCTCCGGCTTGCAGGTTGGATGAGGAAGTTGGGTCTGCCATCCTTTAGGAAGGAGAAATATATCTCATGTTATCACTGCTCTTGACTGCAGAAACGCGCACCAAGGACAGCCTGGCAGTGCAATTTGCTGATGGAAAGGTATTGCCTAGATGAGAATTGCTGCTGGAGCAGAGAGGAGGATTACAGTAGGCTTTCTTGGGTGTGGGTCTTCCTATCAAGTTGGGTGTTCTGTTTTGGTTTTTTGCCTGCCCGCCACGCTGAAAGACTCTTCTTTAAAGAAAATTCCATGTTTTAGTTCTTCAGATAACCTGCGAGATGGGGCACAGCTACCAAGCATCGGTGTGACTTTAATGACAGCAGTCATTAAAAGATGCTGTAAGCTTGCATCTGGCTTAATGTAATTTTTTAATTACCTTCTTTCAATACAATGTTGACTTAAGTTAGTTGGTATACTGTGTGGTAAGTCGAAGAGGAGCAATGTGTTGGTATTGAACGTTTCCTGATGCAGAGGCTTAATCTGACCTGGCAGGATCTCCTTGGGCAAAGTCTGATTGACTTGAAGACAGTGTTTGCTTGAGAAAGGTTTGTGGCACTGGCAGGGAGGTGTGAGAGCAGTTTCGGTTATTTAAAGCAGCATCAGTTAGACACACTGATAAATGGCTGAAATGCATCAGCTTTCATTACCTCTTCACGCACGTGGGTTTTTTCCCCTTTTGGCTGCCTTTGCAGTGTTCATTACCATTAGAGACCCACTGCAGTTTGGGGAGAACATGGGAGGACAGAGTTGAGTCCTTTAGGTTTGATATGATTTGGGGGAGCCATGCATATATGCCTTTCCTTTTTTTTTTTAAATTCGTCCAGATCCTTGTAAGGTATTTATGTGAAAGTCCACAAATGGATTTTGTATCAGTATATAAAATAAGAGGAGAAGCAGATGTCAGAGATCAGAAATAGAAGTTCCCAACCCCACTCCTGTTTGGTGTGCAGTTATCCGAGCTGTACATTTGTTAAGAATTTGTCTGGGCTAGTCTGGTTCTCTTGCACTGGCACGTTTACCGCATCCCTCAAGATTAACTGTGCATCCTAATAGGGCAAGAAGATTTTCAACTTAAGTTTTCTTTTTTAGTAATTTCATTCCATTTTTCCTCCTAATAGCCCTCCATGCTGGTTTTTCTGCTCGATGTTTACACCTTTCAAACACATATAGATATATATCTTGTCCTACTAAGCTATGCTTGCTTAGAGCTGGACATATTCAAATCTTTTGATCTTTCCTTAGAAATTTTTCCCTTTAAACCCTTAAACATTTTTGTTGTTTTCTTTGTACTCTGTTCAATTTGTCAATGTCTTTCTGGTAATGAGGTGTCCAGAAGTGAATACATTATTCCGTTTATGGATTAATTACATCTGTAGAGAGAGGAGACTGTAGCATCCTGCTATGTGATATGTGTTTCTGTGGTTTCTGTCTCTGAAACTAAACTGTCTTTTTAGCTGCCGCATCCTTCTGCAATTTCATCTCGAGCTGCCTGCCCTCTGCCTTTCCAGGTCCCTCTTTGGATGGATGCATTCCCAACGTCTCCTTCTCAGAGCATGGCTGTGTTTTGGGTGATACATCTCTTCATTATCAGTTTTATTTTTTCCAAACAGAAAAATCTTCGTATGATTTTTCCATCTTTCAGTTGTGGCAGGTTTGGGAGGGCCTCTTCAAGAGGACAGGGAAATTTCTTCTTTGAATGATGTTGACAAGGTGGTCCTGAGAGAAGATAGACACCTTTCTTAATTTAAGATGTCCCAGTCAATCAGAGCAATACTTTCTTTGTATGTATGTATTTTTCCTGTCAAGACCTGCAGTGCATTTCAGTGCTTTGTAGGTGAAATTTAATAAACCATATTCTTTCCTCTTCCAGATTGTTAACAAAGCTGTTCAGATTAAATCTAACGCAGATCCATGTGATACCTTGGCAGTTTCCTGCAACTCCTTTGTTTTGTGAGTCTTTAATCAGCTTTTAGATGTATAAATACATTGAGGTTCGAACTGATGTGAATCTGTTTGGGGTCTAATTAGTGTCTCATGGAGTGGAGTGCACGGGCAGGGTCTTGTGGCTGTCGGTAAGTTTTGGGTCTGGCTTTGGCGGGGGGGGAAGCGTTTTTAGCTGGCCTTGAGTCTTGCAGGTGCTAAATCTTAATCCCTTCTAAAGTAGGGAGAATTGAGGCTGCTCAGATTTGCAGGATTACTGCTTTTAATTTCAGGACTGACTCTTGAAAATGCTACCGTAATCCACATGGCATTTCCTTTTTTCTTTTCATTAAATAAATAATTTGCGCTAACAAACCAACGGTGCATAACAAGAGGTGTTCTCTGCAAATCGGTACTACTTGCAGCTTGCTGAGCTGCTATCTGCAACAGATACTTTTTTCTTAATGTTTTTTCCATTCTTTTGCTAGGAATAGAAGTTAATTGCATCCATCCGTTTAAGTAATTTCCAGAATTAGGTATTAGACTTATGTTTTGAAGGAATTTGCTAAATTTCCCTTTTAAAAAATAATTCTTCACAAATAACAACACTTGATTTCTTTGGTTAATTGCACAGATTGAGTGATTTGGCACATGTCTGCATTTTTCAGATACTCCCTTTTTCTCTCCTTCAGTGGCAGCTATTTTTATAAACTCGCCATCACTCTCTGGTAGTGCAGGCATCTTTTCTTAATTTACTTTTGCAGACAAATTTAATAAAGGAATTCCCTTTCTTAGCTGTATTTGAATCATTCTTTTTATCTTTTATTAATTCCCCTACTTCTTCCTAACCAGGTTTTCATTTGTATGTTTATATATGTCCTCCCTCATTCCTTAATCCTTTTGTCTAGCATTAACTCATACTGTATTTTATTGTTAACATTTAATTGACTCTGTAGGAATTAAATGTCCATGTGGTACTTGCTTGTTTGTTCTCATCCTTGTTTGCAGTATTATTCTTCTTAGTACTCCAGCTCTTATGAAGACATATGAATGCTAAAATGCTTAGGGTTTAGGGAGTTTTTCTCTGCTTGTAGGGGTTTTAGGTGTTTTGTGGGTGTTTTTTTGTGGGTTTTTTTTTTGTTCTGGTTTTGTTTTAGCAATGTTATGCTGATTTTGGTGTTCTTCTGAAGTTGCCAACTGGCACGTTTTCAGCACAAGTGGAATTTATGGAATCCGTTTCATTGGCTTTATGGATGCTGGAGGTGCTTGATCTGGAAAGATACTGAGAAAGTCTTTACAGAAATGGAGCTAAAGTTTCCTCTATGACTTTACATTACAAAGGAAGCAAATAGCCTGATTTACCTGAATTGACATAGTTTGTGGCCACTGGTCCCAAATTTTAGTAAGCCCGTGGTGAAAAGATAAGATCCAATTGAAGTCTCTAACAGCTGTAATGCAAAATTATGTCCTAGGTAAATGCAGACTGACTTGGAACCGTCCTTAGTCACTCTGCAATGGATTGGTCTGGGAATTTTTTTTTACTTCTCATTATTTTTCAACCCAGCTTTGGATTTGCAGCAAAAGGCTACAGCCTCTTTCAGTTGATTTTTCAGTGCTGATACCTCAACACAATAATTTAGTCAACCTGATCTTCCCTGTTGAATTTCAGCTTATTGGCATTATAATTAATTTTGACATGTAACACCACCCCTCCAACTTTCACTCCCAAATCTATTAATGTGTAATGATGAAAAGTATGCTCTATGCATAATATTGTTTGGGAGTTATAGATCTTACATCCTTGTTGTCTGAGAGTAAAAGAGTATAAATGCATTAACTCCGGCTAGCTGTAGCTTGCTGACGACTGAAGTTTCTTCCTTTGTGGTGACAACTTATCTTAGTCTAAACCAGGAAGTTAGTGATGTATTTTATTAAAACTTGAGCTCAAGTATTTCAGTTTGGTGTCTTTCCACTGTACTTTCTGATGTGCTAATTATAAAATACTGGACTACATTACATCACATCCAGCCTCACTGCTTCATAGTATTTATAGGACTGCAGCTTCTTTTGCTCAGATTTCATCAACGTAGAAAATTTGATGAAGGCCGTCGGTAGCAAAAAAACCCACCAAAACCCCTGAAAAAAACCCTGCATGCATTTTTTACAGAGGCCATTAGCGATTACATCACTGGCATGTAGTTAGATTTCATTTTCCTTCTGTACTTAGTAAAACTCCAGAATGAATGCCCATGAGGAATTAAGCTATAAAGACTCTGGCGGAGGAAGTACGTTAAAAGCAATTAACAGAAATTTAACAAAGTAGATGAAAATAAAATCTCGGCGCTCTCAGAATTTCCGACCCGGCGCTCTGCGGTCCCGGTGGTGGTGTTTCCAGCAGGAAAGCGTGGTGCTGGGGAAGGGGGAGCTGCGCTGCCGACAGCACGCAGGGCTTTATCCTGGCTCCTGCCTGTTGGGAGCGGGCAAGTCCTGCAGCCCCGGGAGCCGGCGGAAATTCCGGGAAATGCACGTTTTCACAGCCAAGAGTCTTTTTGTTGGTTTTGGTTTTTTTATGTTACTGTCATGACAGTGTTTGATGGAGATGCCAATTCCTGACGGTCTTTGGGTTTGGGGTTTTGGGGTTTTTTTTTGTTTCCCTCCCACCTCTGCTTTTTTCTTATTAAAGGCAAAGGAAAATGGGCAGATTGTCCTGCTTGGGGAGCAAAACCAAACAGCTGGTGTGGTTTTAGATTAGAAGGGGAGAAAGCAAGAGTAAACGAGTGCTTGGAGAGAGAGCAAGAGCAAACATTTAGGGGAAAACCCATTTCACTTTATTCTGCAAACAAAATGGAAGCGTTAGCAAAAGCGGAGTGTCTGATCCACTGAGGATTGGGGTGATGGGCTTAATGCTTTTCAAAATAACCATCTAGAGAGTGCCCTCTTCCTGGTGTGCAAGTGAAGTATCGCTCCAGCTTCGACAGTCTCTGAAAGACAGTGAGGTGGAGGAGACTCTCGTTATTTCTGTAACAGCGATATAATATAACCCATCTATTGTTATCAGCAGATACCGAACTGAAACACTCCTTGAAAGGAAACTGAGAAGGAAAAGGACCGAGATGCAGCGAAACGCTTTGGTTCCATGAAGTTTGGTGTGCCACTGCCTGAGCAGCGCTGGGGAGGAGGATGGGGAGCCGCAGACGGGTGCTGCGCATCCCCTGCAAGCCCGGAGGAGCCCTGGGGAAGGGACGGTCGAGAAGCAAAACATGCCAGCTGAGCAGGGACCCGCTTGGAGTGGGTCATCTCCCACCCCCTGCCGTGGAGTGGCCAGGCTGCAGAAGGCATGGGGTCTGGGGGCTGCAGGAGATGGTGGGATTTAGGTCACTGCTGATTAGGGGACTTGGCTGAGATGGGGAGAGCCGAGTGTGGGTCTCTGCTGGTGGGATTGTTCCTGAGCTAGGGTTGCATCCCCAGCTCCAATGGGTCCGCTCAGCATTAGTGATTTGCTGAGTCCTGTCAATTTGTGACAGTTCTGAGGAAGATTGAGACCCTTGGATGGTTGTAGAGCCTCCTACTCCCCAAATATCAGTGGGGAGCTGGGCACCAGGCTGCCCTGGACATGCACAGCGGTGTGGCACCAAGGTCATTTTAAGAAACGACTGGTAGGAGGAGGAGGGAGTTGTGGAGGCAAGGGGATGTCTTTGCACAACCTTGGAGCTTGAACAGTCGTGGTTCACGGTCATCCTTCTTTGCTGTGACAGCACGCAGGGTGGGTGCCGCTGCATGGTGTAGTGCACGGGGAACCTGGTCCAGGTGGCAGGAGGAGTAGCCGTGAGCTGGCACTGCTGCCAAAAATGTGTTTGAACTGTGCTGCAAGGCTGGCAGGTCTGGCCAAATCAGGGAAGGCTTCCAGGTGAGGTGAAGGAACAGGCAAAGCTGGGTTTTTCCCCATCACTCAAACAAATGCAAAAGCTCTGAAGCAAATTAACGTTTGAAGCAGGTCAGCCATTGTACACTGGCCTTTGGCAGATGCTCAGAAGGGCAAGGTTTAGTAGCATAGCCTTCTTCAAAGCACCATCATGTTTCCTCCTAGCCTTTGTGACTGGGATCAGCTGAGGCACGGAAACGTCTCCAGATACCAACCCTGTTGCTCAAAACAACCTGCGACTGTGTCCTCTGGCAGGGGGGCGGTGGGGAGGAACCACCGCACCTCCTGCACAGCCTCAGGTTCAAACATTAATGGAGATGCAACGGCTTATTGTCCCGATTTCTGCCACGAATCCTCAAAACTCCTTGCCTTCCTCTCCTGGTTTTCCTGGATTGCCAGCGAGGACCGAAGCAGGGAAGCAAATTCTTCACTTTATCTATAGCTGGGCACAAAATCTGGGTACAACATGCAATGAAGTTGTCGAGCGTGCTATCAGGCACTCAGTGGGTTTTTTTATATTCTGCTACCTGAAAAAGGATGGTCATCTTAAATGGCTTTCTTGCCCCAGGGCTCTTTATCATACTATTAGTTACTTTTAAAGCTTGATTCCTTACATTGATAGATGTAGAGCTCACCAGCATTAAATAACAAACTCCTCCATCTTCCTCCTTGCATTCAACTTGGCTATTGAAGCAGCTCAGCGGTTTATTCCTGTTTTATTTGACAACACATGGGCAGAAAGGGAAGGTAAATGTTGCCCGGGATCTCGGTTTATGCAGCGTAACGGTGCTGGAGTTGCAAAGAAACTGGCCCACACGCGTGCCAGTTCTCCTTGCTCTCCCTACAAACTTTGGAGCCAAAAAATCATTTTCAAAGCGATTCAAAATTTTCTTCGCAGCTGAGAAATGATTTTCAAAACCGCACCTCCTGGCAGACATCAGGATTTTCAGCCTGGCTCCGAGCTGCTGCTGTTGAGCAGCCCTTCTGCAAAAACTCCTGATTTATGCGTATTGTGAGTTTAATGTAAAGGTGTCAGGTATCTCTGAAGAGAAATTAAAAGAATGTCAAAGGTAAAACTAAACAAAAGGGCAGACACAAAAAGGCTGTAAATGAGGTGGAAATTGCAGGCAAATAGACAATAGAAGAAAGTTTAAGTAGCAATTTGTTCTCCTTTGCACAAGGAAATGCACTTCATTTAAAAAAAAAAATAATTCTTTCAGGAAGCTGCACTCCTAAATACAGAACTAAATATACCCTGGAAAAACCGAAACTGGTTATTGTGCAGCCCCTCCGAACGTGCTCACAGGAAAACAAAAGTGAGTATTGATTGACAGAGTTAATCTGTTCTTAATAGATGTTTTATTTAAATATTCATTTTTCTCATTTGCATAACTTTTTTGCTTCAGGCCGTCTCTCAGTACAGTACCTTTTTCCTAGGTCCTTATCCGTGAGCAGCAGTGGGCCAGGATCTCAGGGGTGTCCTGAGTCCGTGGCAACCAGTGGCTCCCAGAAGGGATCCTTCCCGCAAGCGCGGAAGCTGGGAAAGCCGTTGAGTTCTCAGTGGAAGATCATTTTCTCCTTAAAACAATAGCACACTGTTTTTCTTACAACTTCATTTGAGATAAAAGCAACAGGACTAAAAACTCGCGAAGTGAGAGCTGCTGCTGTATGTTGAAGGTTCTCGATGATGATGATCGAGAGGGTGAGAGACAGATGCACGTTGAGGCAGCATTTCCAAAGCATTTGTCACAGTTTTTCAGGAAAAAAAGGAGGAGGAGGAGAGACTATTTTTTGCTGGCTGTACCAGTGTGATCGTGCAAGTTCTCCTTCAGTTGTTAAATTTTGGAATTGGACTGGAAACCCTAGCTGGAGTGGAGGCAGGTCATCTCTGTCACCTGGTGGCATGCCTACCGTCTACAACTGGATGCTTACAGCATCGTGAGTTAACTCGGCACCGACAGAAATCCACCTAAATCGGTAATCATCCAAGTGTGGCTAAGGTGGTTGCTTTTCATGCAAAGAATTGCTGGATTAGATGAAATGCCCATCAAAACTGCAACTGTGAGAGATTTGGAGGGTGTTACTAATTAATGTTTATATTTGTTTATAATGTTTATATTGGTTCACATACGGGTAAGAGAAGAAGGAACAATTTCTTCCTTCCTTTTTCCCCGTCTTAATCCCTAGCTGAGCCGCACCAGGACAGGTCCCGTCCTCCTGGGGACGGGCTCTGGTGGCACGTGCCTGCTCACAGGCAGAGCTGGCAAAGCTGCTGTGCTTGGGAGACCTGCCCCTGCGGAGCCCGGCGGTCTCCTTCCCCGGGGTGCCTGAGCCAGCAGAGCCACCAAGGTGCTGGGACACGCTGCTTTGGCCAGCCGAGGAGAAAGGAGGATTTTTCCATGTGGGTTAGGAGGATGCAAAGCCGGCAGTGCCTGGCGTCTCCCTCCGCAGCACACTGCGGTGGAGGCTTCAAGTGCATGCCAAAACAAAAGAGCGCGTGTTGATGAGTGAAGAACTTCACCCACTTTGTTTCACATGTCTCGGACTCGTTATCTTGGATCTGGGCTTGGCCAGGGCCTTTCCAGTTTTTGCATCCCAGTAGCACGGTGTGGATCTAATGCTGCCTCCCCACCAATGCCCGTGTGCGCCGTTCTCTATATGAATTTCTTTAATCTCACTCTTCTCAATGGGAAATTTGTGACTACTTGCTCTTCATTGCTCCCAGCTCTAAAAAATTCATTGGGATAATGTCTATGACATGAGGGCTTCCTCCTCACCTCCCATTTCTGTGGCTCCAAACCTTCCTAAATGTGTCCCTGGGACAAGTCCTCATCTTTCCACAGGGATTTTGTAGAAAAGATTTTGTAGAGCTGGGGAATGCTGATAGACGCAAAACATTTCCGTGCAGCAGCACAGAGATCTTCTTGATTTACGTGAGAAATAAGTAGCATAAACGAGGCTACCTTTTGCATTAAAAAGAAAGCCAGGGAAAAATGTTGATATCCTCCCTCTCAAAGAAAACAAAATAAAAAAACCCCGAACTCCACCTCATTTATGTAAATACATGAGCTGGAATATCCACGATTTCTTACGTGCCTGTGTAAAGCTTCAGGTGTTCTTTAAAGCTCAGATTGCTTTTTCGTATGCGAATTAACGATACAATTTCTGTACTGCTTGTAAGAAATGACGTGGAATTTGTTTAAAAGATCTAATGAGTCCTGGGTTGTCTGCATCACATAACATCTCTGTGCTGTGTGGTATGCATCAGGCCCTGTTAAATATGTCTGCATTTTTCTTCAAAAGATGTTGTAACCATCAAAGATACTTACTATAAATGATTCTGAACGTGTGGATTTTTTTCTTTACAGCTATATCTGCATATCCAGGATATTAAAGGGAATGTGTTTTCCTTAAAGGAGATAGTTTGTATGTTGGAGTTCTTAGTAGATCTGCAGAGCCCGTTTGTTTTATCTCAATTTATCTTATTTTATCCGTTTGTGGTTTGTTGGGTTTTCTTTTTAAATGACGTTTAATGCTAAAGCAATATATAGAACTGGGATAATGCAGTCCTGCATGATGATAAATACTTCGAGGAGAAAGGATCTCATGTCGGTTTTGCCATAAATAGCCCTTCCACAGCGAGCAGGTCAGCTGGACAATGCTACCTGAGAAGCTGTGGCTAACCCAGATGCTGCCTTTTCTTCTCCAGGTGAAAATCCCATCTTGTTGTTGATGTGAGGATGAAGAACAGATGTATACAGCTTATTAAACTGCGGTTTTGATTGGTTAATTACTTTCTCCGCATTAACAGAGGATCAGGGCTGCAACTGTCGTTTTCAGAATACAGCAGGTTCTTTTCTGCTGCTGTAGAAGTGACTCAGTACAGTTCCTGCTTTGATTTACAAAATTGGATTTTAATCTCTTTGAAACCATTATGCTAAATCAATTTTTAACATAGCAGAGCATGGAGGTACAAAGCCCCTCTTGTTCTCTAGTTGCTAACTCTTTGGATGAGTGAGCGCCGTATAAACAAGACTTAAACGGCATCTATGTGGAAGAGCTTTGCCAGTATGGAAATACAGTTTTGCTCTATTATGACGATTAGCTCCTGTGGTGCGGACAAAGAAAATATAGGTAAAGCTGCATTTGCTACTGCTGCTAAGAAAGCCATCCCTTGGTAATGCAGCAAGCGTGCGGGAGAGGTGCAGCTCGAAGCGATGACCGTGCCCGCGTTAGCGGCTCCTGCTGCGGCGGCAGCCGGGCAGGACGCGAGAGGACTCCATCGCGGTATTTGGGTTCTTGGGGCCCAGCTCCAGAGCTGTCAAGGCATCGGGTGAATCACCCCTCTGATGTTTTGGATTTCTGGCATCAGTAGCAATTGGGCAATCATCCAAATCCAGCAAGAGCACTGATAGTAACGAATGGGAAGCTCATGTGATTTCGTGTAGAAAGCAGGGCAGGAAGAGTTTTAAGACGATTCGGTATGCACACACGCCTGCATTTGTCCTTTATCTTCCTCTTCCCTTCCGAAATCCATGCTGTCCCGCTATCTAGCTTGTAAATCAGTCTTACTGCAGGCTGGGGAGGGGACAAAACCCTTGTAATAATACTAAAATATAATAATAATAAAATACTACATGTAGAGCCGAACCGCAGTATTTCAGACTGCTCAAAACCTCTGAAAATTCAAGTTTTTTTAGATCCATCCTTCCTGCCTAGTGCCTGGTTTGAGATGCCAATTGCACGTCCTGTTTGTAATCCTCGCCAGTAGCTTCTGCCCCAAACTTTCCAGGGAAGAAAACCTGGAATGGATCCTTTATAAGCTTTATGACTTTAATTAAAAACTTGGAGCATGAGACCTTCCAGAAAACTTCACTGACGCTTTTTAACAGCCACATCCCTGAGCCTGACCCCATCGTTGTTTTTGCTCTTTTCTGGAAAGAACCTGGGAGATTCTGGTCTGTTTTACTCACTTCTCAAGTGAAAAAGGGCATGTGGCATATCATACTTGGCCAAATTCACTTTTGTAAAACGTAAAAATAAGCATAAAAGTTAATTACAAAATAACTAGAGTTAAGTAGGAAGATGAAGAGAAGATAAATTTCTTACTCCCTTAAAATCTCCTTTAGGAAAAAAAAAGTCTGTTGCAAGATTTGGGCAATTTGCTACATAATAAGTCTCATTGCCTAAAAGCTGAGGATATTAGTGAAACAATGATCCAGAAATGAAGTAGTTGTGTTATCTGTATGCGATGGGTTAAATCCGTAGAATGTCTACGTTAGCTCTCAGTTTTTACAGTGTCAGTGCGCCGTGCCTCTTGAGTTACGGCATGACAGTCTGTGTTGGCTAAAAGCAGAGAGCACGAGCAAGTAAAGCATCCCTTTGCACTTTCTTTTCTCTGCCTTGCCACTGCAATTAAAAGGGATGTTGCATTAATTTTTCCCCTTGTTAACCCAGGCAGTGTCATCATCTTGGGGGTGCTTGTGGTGTGTTCAGGGTAGATGAGAAGGAATGGCATGGTTCGAGGGGCTGGGGAAAGGACAGCGAAGGCTAATGTCAGATGTTAGCATTCAAAACAAGACTAAAGACTTTATTTTTCTGGTGGCGAGGCTGCTAGTCTAAGTTTATGGTGTAGTACAAAGAGCGTAAAACAAGTACAAGAGTATAAAACTGAGAATATAGTCTTGGCTCATGGAAACACAGCGCTTATATTTATTTTCCCATAATGTCATTAAACTATCAAGCAGTTCCTGCAGAAGATGGTCTCTTCCATAGTGTCATGGATTTAGACCAGCTGGAGAAGACTCTCCTGCCTTTGAGTCTCCATGGGACAAGACCCCTGGGGTCAGAACTGTGCTCCTAATGATCAGGCTGATGACAGGAGAGCTGGCTTGGACCACCCACGAGTGGTTCAGTGGTGGTGTTCCCAAAATACATGGCTTGCCTCCTGAGACCCTGCTGGAATGCTTTTCCTTTAGTTCAGCCTTAAACTAGGTCCTGCCAACTCTTCCGTGTTTGGCTAAGGACGTATTTGTGTATCGGCGTGTGGCAGCGCAGGTGGAACGCGATGTACTGAGCAGCGTGGGGATGTTGTCCGGGAGAGGTGCTCAGAGCAGCATGGTCTCCAGGTCCAGCAGCTGCAGCAGCCAGGGCACCTGGAAGAGAATAGCAGAGGAGTAAATTTAAGAGCGGGAGTCATCAGAAGAATGGACAGGATTGGGGCAAAGAGACCGGGAAGGGATTTGGCCTTAACAAGTGAAATTTGGGTCCGGTCAAACCAAACTGTGGTGGTGCTGATGGCAAGTGGGGAGGGATGGCGGGTCTGTTCGATTGTCCTGTCCGTGGTATCGCACCGGTGTTGCGCATTTCTGGTTCAGTCTTTATTTCTGATCGTTGGGCTGTTCCTGCCTCTGCATACTCGCTTCCTTTTGAATAGCACCGTAACTGAGGTCCTAAGGGCTTTTGCTTTGTTGAAAAAACTTGGTTCTGGTCCCCATTTTAGGCCAAAATGGCAACGTCCACTCCCTTCTAAATGGCATTGGTTTAACTTGCGGGTGAGCACATGAATTTGCTAATAATCTGTGGTTATCTTGCAGTTGTAGAGGATGGCTCCCGTTGACATTCAGCAGATGAGTTATTAATTATTTCCCTTTATATCGTCTGCCCTTCAGGCCAGATTTCTCAACACCTTTTGGTCTACTTTTGTTAGCTCTACTGTTCGACACTGATTAGTTCTTTATGCTCTCCTTTTCTGGTGGAAGTAATATTGTTAAGTATCCCCCCAAAATGTCACTTTCTTTTACGTGGGTAACGGTTTTACCAGATAAATTGCCACTGCCTTGTTGTTTTGCAGGCTGTGGGATGTGCGATGCCCTTTTGAGTAGGCAGCTCAGCTCTGGCTCCGGAGCAGCCCAAGCTAAATCAGATGGTGAGGCACGGCAGAGGCTAGCACAAAAGCTCAGGGTGACAGGCAAACAGGCGAGAATTGCTGTAACCTTGCAGTATTGCCGGTGCTGGAATACAAAAAAATATTTCAAAATGCTGCACTGAACTACTTTGTTATGAACCAGGATCCCAAAATAACCACCTTTCAGTTGGTAAAATAAATTATAAAAGTCTGTCAGATCCAAATGTAATGGTTGGGCAAATTAATCCATTGTTGTATTGTTATAGTGCTCTAATCATATTTTTATATATCCTGGGAGTTGGAACTAAGAAGCGTTTTGCTGTCATTGCAAACACAGTAATAAGAATAGTCTTAACAAAGTGACGTGCACTAAGTTGACTTTCTGCAATACATTTCAGCGGAAATTACAGATGCTTTTTACATTTCATTATCATTAAGGAACAAATAACTTTCTTGTATTGAAAACCAGGCCTACTTTATCTGGTTTAATAATTATATTGAGGCTCATTATGGACACCTTGTTTGTAATTCTCGTTTTTCTTATTGAATTCTAAATGTGTTATTACAAAAGTATGTACTTTAACAGATGGAGTATATTATGGCAATGTTTAGTTCCAGTTGATCTTTTCTAAAGAACACGCTGGATGATCTCGGGCTAAATAGAACCAAGTCAACATCTAGCTCGATTTTTTTACTACCAGCATTTTTCAGGCTGCTTGGAGGGGAGCAGAAATGCCGTTGAATTGAGCAGGGCAGCTGGAGGAGGTGGGATGATGAAGACCTTGTGACGGGGAAGAGGTGTGGAAGCTGCATCGCAGGCAGGGGAGACTTTTCCAAGAAAATATCTTAGTTGATGTCAAGGTTGTCTCATTTGCCAGTGGGATATTGCTTTAATGGTGTTCTTTTTTCCTCTCCAGTTTACATAATGAGATCAAGCTAATTAAACCATGTCTAACTCTGGGAAAAGATCAAAATGTGAGCTCTTTTTATTTCTTTTTATTAAAACCTTCACCCTGTAATGGAAGATTATAGGAAGTACTTCGCTACCAGTGCATCTTGCTCATCCCTGAAAAAAATATAGCTCCTCTTTTTTACTGATACCTCCTTGGTTTTAGTTGTTTTTTGTTTTAGTTGATCATGCTTCAGGAACATGTGAAGGGTGCGTTCTTGACACGGTTGGGTAGATTAGGTAGAGGAGTAATAATAAGTAGATGCAGTGAGGTGTTTTATGCAAAAGCCAGTGACAATAAAACCTACCGAGAAGTGTCTTTTTCTGTGAAGTTGTGGAGTAGTTGCTTAGACCAGCTTATTCAACACATTTCTTCTTACATGTAGCTGACTGATCATTGCCATGTAGAGACTCCGGGGTCTCCTTAGACCTGAGAACGTTTTTTTACAGCCTCCCCAAATTTGAAGATATTTTTTCCCATCCAATTTTGCTTTCTTCAAAAAAAAAAAAAAAAAGGAGGGGGATGAAAATACAGTGATTTTTATTGCAGGTTAAATGCAAATAAGGACTCATTACACTTCAAGTTGTAACTGCCGTTCCAGGTGTCGTAATGTATTGTCACTAGATGACCGTCACACACCTGTGGTTGCTGTCTTGCAGAGATACTGTGATTTAACATTGGCAATCCAGCCGCTGGCGTTTGCCGGGCAGCTTTTCCCCGCTCTAAGGTCTGAGTCCTCCCCGGTGTGAATACCTGCGAGCGTGCCTCGGTGGCATCGTCGTCGTCCTGCACGGTTTACACAGCTCTGCGTGCGGGCCGTGCCGTGCAGGCTCCTACCCAGCACTCACCCCGTGAAGCATTGACTGCAGCCGTCGCAGGACTAGATTATGAGAGGCTTTACAGGCTGCTATCAAGGCAAGGAGCTATTGCCAGTATTAATATATTACTGTATTATTAGATCATGCTAATTATATTTTAAGCTGAAATGATTTCAGAAGGATTGAGAGGCAGTGAGGGCTCTCCCATGCCTTCTCCCCCTTGCAGAGGAGGGGAGGTTCAAGTATTATTTTCTCTTCCACAGGGGAGGAACAGCTGCGTCAGGGCTGGGGAGTAAGTTTATACTGATTGAGTTGAATTGCAGAGTGCCTTTTAGGTTGCATTCAAATCACGGCAATTTCGCTTCCCTCTGTGACAGAGCAAGGAGCTCTCCACTTTGATCGTTGATGTAGACTTGGAGAGAAGAGGGGAAAAAAAGAGAAGGAAAGCTTTTGTTTCAGGCATGTCGTGTTTTCCCCACCTGACGGCGTGTCGGTGGTAGCTGTGCTCTGCCGGCGGTGCGCACCCGGCGCAGAGCCCCCCGCGGAGCCTGGGGGGTCGGGGCGTGCGGGGGGACCGCGTTGTGTCTCTTGTACGATCTTCCCGGCGCCGAGCGCTGCATCGGTAACTGTGCCGTCTACTGATGAATAAATTGGCTCCGTGGAAGCAGAGCTTGATCCGAAGCTAGCAAGGTTCAGCACAAGTCTCCCTTCGCCTTGATGGGTTTTAGATGAGGCCCTGTAAAGAAACGGTTTTGTGGTGGTTTTTTTTTTTTTTGCCCGTGTAAGATCTTAAAATATACTAGGGTTAATGAAATCAGTGAAATTGGGAAGCGCTGCCTGTGATGGACAGATGGCCAAAAGCACTTGGAAGTACAAGTGGTTTTGCACCAGAAGGAGTGCCGGGATCTGGCTGATGGATGGCGCGTGCCGTGGGCATGGACCGGTGCTGCAGGAGGAGGGAGCGCCCGGAGCTCCCGCCCTGCTGGGGCGATGCCGGTTTGCTCCGCCTTAAGGTTCCCTTCTTGCTCTCGCCCCATTGTAATAAATTTGATCCCTTCCTTGGAGACGGCATTTGAGCTCCCAAATAAAATTTCTTCTTTTAAATAAAACAATCCTTGTCATAATTAAACGTATACGCGTGCTTTCTTTTCCTGTACAACTTCAGCAGCTAACTAAACGCACTTAATAATGTTTTTCGCTGTATTTCAGTGGTATGAATGTACATGAAAATTACAGCAAAGGCATCATTTTTTTAACAGCTGTGTTTAGTTGAATAACAGATTTAGAAAGTGCAGACTTTAATTAATCTGTGTTTTCTGCTGGGATTTCAGCACCATCTGATTTACTTTTCATGGCTGAAAAGTGTAATTGTAGTTTTTCCCTTTAGCTGCAAGTTTATCCTCCCAAGAAATTGATTTCGTTCTTCTTTTTCTTAAAGCAAACTTAATATCAAACTAATGGTACCTGGTATGCAATACAGATAACGCACTCACTCCGACTGCTATGGGGTGGGGGTAGAGAACAAAAATCTGTCAAACGGCACGGTTTGCTCGGAAACGCTGCATTTCCTCCTCCCTGCCTTGCTGCATGTCGCAGCAAGCCGGGCTGCATCAGCCACGAAGCCCCGACGTCAGGGTTGGAAGAGCTGCGTTTGCAGCGAGCGGTCCAAATCCTATTCTGTAGTCTAGGGCTGGAGGGTAGTTAGTTGACTAGAAGGTAGGGACGGCTGTTACTGGAGAAACCTCCGGGCAGGAAAGCTTTTCCCTATGTTTAATGTAATTTTTTTAGTTGGAACTGTGGTGAGAAGACTCTTCTTCTCTGTGCTTGCTCTTCATTGTAAAAATGTGTTTGTGTGAGACTGTTGCTGTAACTCTTCAGATGTTTCTCAGAAAAACTCTCTGCAGAAGTTGCTGGTGGATGCCTGGGGTTTACGTACAGCAGCGGTGAAAGCAAAGTCGTGGGTTGGGGAACCGTGACGATAAATTGCATTTATCATGTGCCGTTGATCACGCATTGTTGTCGGGATGAACAGGAGTGTTGCAAACATGCACAGAGCTTCACTGGCTCTTATTTGGAAATTTTCTTTAAAAATCAGCCTGCCGTGGAAATGTATCCTTGTCCGACCCCTACTTTTGCCCTGGGACGAGGTTCCCTAAGCTGAGGATGAGGGCTTGTGCCTGGAGCCCGGCCTGGGGCGGTCAGAGTTGCTCAGTCAAGTTGCCCCTCTCAGTGTCTGCCTGCTCTGGAGAATTTGCGGTGTAAGGGCCTCATCGTGCAAACCCGCGCGTGAACCGGCCCTTTGGCTGGCGGCTCTCCCGTGCCAGAAGAGCTGCTTAGACCCTGTGTCAATAGCGGTTTGCTTCCAGGAGTGCTTGTTCTGAGCTGGGATAGGGGGAAGGAAGTTTTTTACAAAATAAGGGCATTCTTTGAGGAAGTCTGTGTAATTTTAGTTACTGTCAGATGTACTTTTCCCCCATTTTTATTTTATTAGGTTGGCATGGGTTTTGATGTCTTAAGGGCTTTATGTGCAAAAGTGTGAAGAGAAGCAGTACATTTAGATTCAGAGTGTAATCTTAGGATGGCTGCTAATCTGAATAAGATAAAAAAAAAAAAATCTTGATGGGTTTTAAAACTTATTTTAATTAAGATTTTTCCTTTCATCTCACCAAAGCCCTGCTTAGCTCCTTCATTCTCCCACAAATACGAACAGTCCCCGCTGTGTATAGGCACTCTCACATGCACGGAGCTTCAGCAGAAGGGCCAAACCCAGATTCAGAAATGCTGGGGGAATTAAAGCAGGCTTTGTGCGAAATAAAAAAAAGGCCAAACTAACCGGCTGCCTGTACAGTAAGCTGGAGGATGCCGAAATTCCCCAGCAGAGTCTTGTGCTCTCCAGCTTTCTCTGTTGAAGAGTGTGGGACCGGGGTAGCTGCTGTGACCGACCTGTGGAGGTGCGGATTTGGCACGGCAGTTTGCTGCTTGTCCGTGGCTTGTCCGTGCACTCGCGCCTTTTTTCGCCCTTGGACGGTTTTGCTCCACTGGTTTTGCTCCATGCGCTGTGCCCCCGGAGGGGCGTGGGAGACGATGCTTGGTTGGAGCTAGACGCAGCAGGGACTTGGACCCAGGTCTCCCTGGCTGGGAGATGATGCTGTGAGCTGCTCTGGGTGTCTTGGGTTTACCAGACAATTCCTGGGTGAGATTTCTGCTAAAACTGGCATATTCCCGCACAACATTTTGGCCTTGATGAATTCCTGTTTTTCAACACAAGTTTTTTCAACAGGAATTTTTCTAATAGCTCCAGTCTGAAGCTCTCGCGCGCTCTCCTTGCCATGTGAGGTTTTTGCTCAGGCATAATTCAATAAACGCTACTGAGGACCCCTTGCTGGAAAGGCAGTTGGGACTGTGGGTCCCATCCAGCGCAGGGCAATCCGGGGCGCATGCAGGCGTGGGCTCTACGTTCCCTTCCCGTGGGTGCATGAGCTCCGAGAGACCATTTGGAGAAGCTGTTCGGTGGGGTGACCCGCTCGCTGCAAAGTTTGGCCTAGGCACGGTGCCAGCCAGAAGCAAGGCTGACAAATAATCAGAAATCAAAGGAGCCACCTGCACGCCACGGGGAGCTGCTCACCGGGTGGTAAGCGAGCTTTGCCAGCGCTCATCGCCGAGCCTTGTTCTGCAGCCCCGCTTCCCAGCGCGCCGGGGGAGATGGTGCGGGAGGGGATCGCTCCCTCTCTGGCCTCGCTGTGCCCTCGTTAGAGATTTGGAGAGGGACGCGAGGCGAGATCGTGGCTGGATGGATGTGGCAGGACGCTGCTTCGTCTGGGGGGAGAACCAGGGGTGAAACCTTGAGAGTGATGGGGCTGGGCTGGAGCATCTTTGGGGATGCTGATACTGCGGCAGAG